>NC_056737.1:1055878234-1055995734 GCF_019279795.1 Protopterus annectens | reverse complement strand
ATGGTGAGACAGGGTTGTGCCACAGTGAACAGAAAGAGTGGCAGAGTTCCAGTATATGGTGAGACAGGGTTGTGCCATAGTGAACAGAAAGAGTGGGAGAGTTCCAGTATATGGTGAGATAGGGTTGTGCCATAATGAATAGAAAGAGTGGGAGAGTTCCAGTATATGGTGAGACAGGGTTGTGCCATAGTGAACAGAAAGAGTGGGAGAGTTCCAGTATATGGTGAGATAGGGTTGTGCCATAATGAATAGAAAGAGTGGGAAAGTTCCAGTATATGGTGAGACATGGTTGTGCCACAGCGAACAGAAAGAGTGGGAGAATTCCAGCATATGGTGAGACATGGTTGTGCCACAGCGAACAGAAAGAGTGGGAGAATTCCAGTATATGGTGAGACAGGGTTGTGCCATAGTGAACAGAAAGAGTGGGAGAGTTCCAGTATGCATACATGGTAGTCTATGTTTAGGTATTGAGCCTGATGTCAGACAGCATCATGATGGACGTCAGTGCAGCTTTAGACAGCTCTCTTTCCCTTGGGGGGACAAATTTTTCTCATCCAGTAGAGTTTTTGGTTGAGGCCAAGGGCCTTAAACTTACAAAAAGGTGGAGAGCCATACATATGCGCGAGGAAGCACAGGTATGACATCACAGAATGTTGGACACTTGGGGGGTAGGGGATAAAGGTGCACAAGATTAAAACATGCCTTTCTCACTGCAGAGACATCACTGTGCTGGAACACACCCAACTCCTTCCTGGTGGGATATGAAGACTTAAGAATGATATTAGGATATGTCTGGTGGTTATGGGGAAGACATTAAAATATAAATAATCTGACTTGTAAACTGAGTATGACATATTTGTAACTTTAGCTCTTTATGTTGCCTTAACAGAATCCTGCAACTGTCAGTATCTTGTTCTTTGAAACTGATATGTCACTTAAACAACAGTTTCTGGACCCTCCAAATGCCAGTCTCAGACCACATTTTATCAACAAACATATCTTACTGGATTCTACTTTGCCTTACCACTACTCACTTTATCATGACATACTGCCCTTCACAATCCTGCCATCCTTTATACCCCTGTGGAAGTAACAATAAAACAGCCCATTAACTAGCCATTTGTTTGCAGATGTGAGAGCCTTGCCTAGACCTGTAGGTAGGGACAGGTGAAGAGGACAGCTGTCCCAGATGCCAGCTGTTAGGGATCCTGAAAAACAATGCTGACTATGTGAAAGTGTAATAACAGCAATTTGCTGGCATTCATTCATTTAAACTGCCATAGCTAAATAAATGTGTGTGTGTCACAGGCTGGCTGGCTCTGTAACTGTATCAGGCAGCCAGCTAGTTCACTTTAGAGTACTATTATTTTATTATTATTATTATGCTTTTTTGGGTTCTTAGTTTCGGCAACTTGGAGGAAAAAAATTTAAAAAAGATGGGGTGGGGGTAACTTTTTATTTGTTCAAGTTGGTGAAACTTTGGATGTAGTCGTTTAAAGAATGGCAGTGTCAAAGGTGAAATTTCAACAGTGGGGGTATAGACAAGTGGAGCCATTAATATTAAGTTTGTGACAACTTCTTTTCAATATCTACCGACAGTCTAATAAGCAGAGGGGCAGTAAGATTGGTCAGTTCATCAGCGGTAACATCTGTGATGGTAAGATCACCATTTAATGTGTGTGCAGTGACTCATTTCACTATTTTACTGTTTTATGTAAAGACTTGGCTGTTAAATTATATATTTGGTAAACATTAAGTCAGTGGCACAGAGTTCTTTTCTCATGCTTCCCAGCAGATAAAAGATCTCAGGCCAGCTGCACTACTTGGTTTACAAAATGTAAGGTGGTGAGAGTTGGCATAATGATTAAGGTGTTTACCTTGCAGACTCAAGGTGCAGGATTTGATTCTCACATGAGGTAATTTGCTAAACTTAAAATGGCCCACAAGGACAGTTAGCCTAGTACTAATATATAAACCTATGAAACTATGAAAAAATAACTGCAGGGTACAGAAGCTATAGGTATGCAGATGGGAACCCACTAAGTGGCTGTCTTCACCATGGGAGGTGTCAGGGCACAGAATAGCAATAAATAAATAAATAAATAAATAATGCACAGGTCCCGCTTGAACTGCTGTTTTGTCCTTTGCTCCCAATAGCAGTATTACAGCCAACAAGCAGAGAGCAACAACAGAATGTGCTTTTAAAAGACCAGTTAACTAGCCTAATGCAATACCTATGAAGGCAGAAATGAGCTCAGAACATTTTTACTGCGATAATGCAGTAACTTTGAAAACCAAGTACAGCTTACTTAGGTGAAAGCAGTCTGTGAACGACAATGCTAGAGATCCCTTGCTGCTATAAATCAATGCAACCAACCTGTCAACCTTGAGATACAAGTGGAAATTAATTAATGTTGCCTCAGAGATGATGCTAATCCTTTACATGTTTATTACTCACCTTTTACGTTCACGTTACATGTGATTAGCTGCCCACACGCACCAGATATACCTGGATTCTCCACTGTTTGGATATCTAATCAATTCTTATCAATCAGGTGGTGGGGAAGGAAATGCAAAGATTAACAAACAGACCATCTGAAAGGTGGCCACCCACGGGATCACTACGAAATACCGAACGCCCAAAATCCCGACGCTGAAAACAATGAGACCAGATGATTGAAACCCTGCATTACCGAAAGACCAGAAACGTGAAACGCAAAATCCCAATGTTAATGGATTTTGCATTAACGCTTATGGTGTTGCGGTTCAGGTAAGTATGTGTGTGTAAGTGTGTTTGTAAGGTGTGTAGTGTGTGTAAGTGTGTGTTGTGACTGTGGTGTGTGTGAGGGACTGTAATGTGTGGGTGTGCATTTGCCTTGTGTGTCTGTTTGTGCAATCTCAGAGTTAGAATAATAAAGTAGGGGGGTGTGGGGGGCACAGCCCCCCACATGGGGGGGGGTGCAGGGGGGCTTGTCCCCCTGCCTATGTCTAGTGTAGGATGCATTGTTTGGTTGTGGGGGGAAGGTGTGTGTATGTGTGCTGTTTGGTTGTGTAACTTTCGCGACTTTGAATTTCACATTTTTAAATATTCAGTATTGTGGGGTTTCGGGCATGTGGTCTCGGTGTTTTAAGCGTCGGGATTTTGGGCTTTCGGTATTTAGTAGTGATTCCCCACCCACACATAGCACAAAACACCGAGTACAATATACACATGGTATTGCTGTAAAGAAGTAGAAAGGATAGGAGGCCATATCCTGACATATGGATATTACATGTAATTAAATGATGCAAGAAAGGAGGCTCCATGATGGGATCTGTGTAAGAAACCGTACCATGAGTTATCATCATCTAACATATCAATACTATTTTGAGACTTCAGCTGCAAAACCACTTCCAGAGACGATGCCTTACATTCAGGTATAATTTAGCTTTATAAATGTTCCTACGCAAGGCAGTGAGGCTGCCCTGTTTTGTAAAGGCTTGATAAGCTGGTCCTGGAATTAAAAAAAAATGCTAGAAGAGTCCCTGATCAACTTCTACCCCTCTTTTCTCAATACTACTCTGTAAGTTCAAAGTACGTAATATCACTATCAATGCCAATATAACTCAGGGTTAAGAGAATCAGTTTCACCAAAAACAGAATTACATCCAGGCAATTTTATACTTTTTATTTGTTATTACTAACTTTTGACTTTCTTGCCACATTGGCATATAAGAGTTTTCCATTGAACTGGCTCAAATAATCAAAAACAGCTCAAGTGAATGCATACAAACATTCAAAATCAAAGATACTGAGAATTCATAAAATGCATTTTATGTGTGAAAAAGCCTATATCCCCATGTACAGAAAACTGTGCCCCCTGCACCCCCAAAAATAATTAACTCCACGGCTGCTACATTTTGGAAAGTAGGACATTTTCCATTTGCAGCAACTACCAGTAATCTAATGGTGTTTCAGTGAAAAGCAGAAAATTCAGCATTTGAACCAGATGCTTTCAATGAGCTAAGCTGCTCCTATCCACTTTGTTGGGAATATACATGAAGATTGACATCTGTCCATAAAATGTGCTCTATTCTGCTGTAGACTGCCACGTGGTTCAGATATGGAGATGGATCCACATGGTAACTAACTACATGTCGTGGGGAAACACTCAATTCAGGCAGAATAAGCATGTCTTTATTATACCCCGACCCCTCCAACTAAGGAATTGCAATTTTCTACCATTTCTGTTTCCACTGGGCTCAGTCATGCAATGACTAAACTTATGACCCTATCCTGTTACCTATGCACTCTGTATTACTTTTTATAATGGTCACTACATTTTCATACACAGTTGTTCTGCATCTTGGCACAGAGCCGACAAAACTAACTCTGTGCTGCTTCTGTTCAACTTTCTGGTCCCGGCTCTCACCATAAATTTTTATGCCTTCCTTCAATCCTCCAAATCAAAATCATAAACCTTTATACCATGTTACTTTGAGTAACACATACAACACATTTACAAAAAGGAGTAGATAGAATAAGGGATTTCTGCAGATTCAAGTGTCTTACTCTCCCACAGGAGCACTGCTGCTCACATTGCCATGTAGTAAGGCTCTGGACTACAGCCATTCTCCCAGGGACAGTACACCCCAGTTCACTACTGCAGCATTAGGTCATAGATTTCCACCCAGTTGGGGAATGTTGCGGTTATTTTATATATATATATATATATATATATATATATATATATACGTATATATATACGTATATATATATATAAATGTCTACATTACGCGATCGAATGATTAGGTGATCGAACACCTAATCATCGACTGCGTAATATCGAAAGCAAAAAACAGCGAATGGCCAGTTTAATGCAGGGAAAGATTTCCCTTGGCCGTTCTCTGGATTTTGCCGTTTTCTCCACTGTGGAGCGATCTCGGAGTTGGTATATTTAGTTGGGAGGGGCGAAGCACCCCCACTTAGTTTGGCTGTAAAGTTATTATTTATTTATTTTTTTTTTGTGGCCAATGGTAATGTTTCCCTGCGGTATTTGCTACTTTGGAGTTCGATATTACATGGTTGATGTTTAGGTGTTCGATCACCTAATCATTCGATCAAATAACATAGACCCATATATATGCATATATATGTCAGCCCCTTTCCAGTTCGACCCTCCCTCCAACCACCTACCAAACCAGAGGTGAGGCCCTCACTCCAACTTAGCTTACAGAGTGCAAGTTTAGTGTGCCTCCCTTGTTTCCTATTTCGGGAACGTTGTGCTTCACAGTTAAATGGTAATGCAAGGATATTGTCAAACAGTAATATGATAGGGAGAAGGGATAGACAGAAACCCACTGCATCCAACTTACCACAATCATTTTGAAAAGGTCATCACTACTGTTCGGACGATCTGAACTCTGGACTTCTAGTTTGTGCCGTTTCATGCTTCTCACTTTTAGCTCATGAAATAACCTGAAAGCAAATCAGAACATGCTTAAAAAAAATAAATCACCATTATCAAGAAACCACTGTATACTGATTAGAAAAGCAAATTAGACCAGATAAGGGTTGGATGACTTGTACTGTATATTTCATTATAACTCAGTTCACATATATTTTTTTTTTTTGCATCTTTTGGTAGTGACATTAATTTCAACAAAATACTGTTATGAAAATTTTTTCTGGTAGTTTCTCAATAAAACAATACTGATTGGCCCATAAACTTGACTTCAGAAATTGTTAATGGAGACTTGGAAAATGAGTGAAGCAAGAAAAACAAACTGGTGTACACACAGATTAGGGTCTATATTAGGTGATCGAAACTTCAGGTAATCAAATACCTAAAGAACAACAAATAAACAGTAAAAGCTGTAAATACTGAATGGCCACTTCCGCAAATTATTTTGTAGGGAAAGAATTTGCTTAGCTGTTATTGGGAATCTGCCCTTTTCTCCACTGTAGAGTGATCTCGGAGTTGTTTTTTTTAGTCAGGGGGTGTGGGGGGCACAGCCCTCTACATGGGGGTGTGTGGCAGGCCTCCTCTGGCCAAGCAAATTTTTTTCCCTATGAAAGAATTCGCGGAAGTGGCTGTTCGATGTTTACAGCTTTCACTGTTTAGGTGTCAAGCTTTAGATATTTGATTACCTAAAGCTAAGACTTTATATTATAGACCCCCACAGATTAGGTAGCTGCTAGGATAAAATATCTGGTAGGCATGGTATTTTTAATCATTGCAGACAAAGAACAGTTTTTATTTACCAGCAGAACTTTAAGAGCATGTTGTCTTCTGCCTACACTACTGAAGAAACACTGGGCACTAAGACTGTCCGGAAAGCTCTATTAGCAAAAGTCTGACCCTGGCAATGCCATCCAAACAACATTTATTTAAGCATCTGTGGGAATAGAAGTTCACCACCTACTCAAAAGATCTGACTTGGACACCAATCAAACAACAAGATATTGACAATCTATATCCAAAGCATGGGACAACTCTTATGAAATCCATGTATCTCTTCACACATCTAACACAACATTCCATAGCCGTGAAGCAAATTTTGCAAAGACAGCCACAGTGCCATTAATGTCTTGACAAACTACAAGAATCATTTCAAAATGTTGGCACAAGCTACCAGAAGTGCCCCCCCCCCCAAAAAAAAAAAATCAACATTTTGTGTTCTGCCAAACATCGCTCAACAAACATGGGTCCCTGTTTAGCTGCAACCTAGCAGACCCAGAACCAATATGAAATCCAAACAATGGTGCAGCCAGGTATGCTGAATGCTGGTGGGGAGTTAATCACATGTAACCCGAATATACAATCTGAGAATAATAAACATATAAAGGAATAATATCACCTATGAGTCAACATTAACATCTCTTTCTATCTTAAGTCTTACTGAAAAGTGTGAAATACTGACTGGGACCCATTCCTTCCCGCCTTCCAGTTTTCTTCTTTATTTCTTTCTTTCTGCCTTTTGTACGTCTGCTCATTCACCTAACTCTTCCACAGGTACAAAGCTAATGCCATTTTCTCTGATTCCCCCAACAGCAGACTGTTCAACATTAAATAATATTTTACCAGTTCTGTGTTTTATCATCTGCTCATTTCAACACACATTTAGTATTAATAACCTAGTACCCAATCACATTCAGACTCATTTCTAATCAGACCCTTTTCCCCTTCTGTTTGTCTTCATGAAATATCTCAGTCTAGTTAAGAATTATCAGTTATACTAGTAAAGATATTACACTCCTAATAACCCCCTTACCTTTTACCCTCATTCATCCTCTTGCTTTTCCATTTTGATATCCAGGATCTTCCCTTACTACAAAGAGCAGACATGTTACCCTGCAAAAGAAGATTTACTTATACAGCTAAAGAGACAAAATGATTAGTAGGAAATAAAACAACTATAGAACAGTCATCTACAATCATCTTTTATTTCCGAGGAAGTTGTGTTACAGCAGTTATTCTTTTGTTCGAGTTTTGAATTTAGTTATGTTACATTTTATTCTAGCATGAAATATGTGGTAATTAATTAATTTCAGTGAGACTTTCCCAGTAAAAGATTTAAAATAAAAGAAACAGGTTTATTCTGCAGGGAAGGACCAAATGGCCATCATTACCAGACCAGCTGTAGGTATTACTGCTTTCAGACATTATCAGTTCTTTTAACAATGACATTACACATGTTCCATGCATCCTGGCATTACGCCATCATTTTTTTCATCTTAACTAACTCTTTCAGAATGCTGTTTCACACAGATACCATCTTTCTGTGAAATAATGCTGCCCTGCATCTATTTCAGCTGCCTATGATAAGTCCTCAAACTTGTATCAGTTACAGTACAACCTCCTCTTTTTTAGGATTGTTATACCTTGCCCTTTATGAATTCCGCTGAAGTATATAGACATATGTTTCAGGACCTTCCTTGCATCCTTTTGTTGAAACTAACCATGTGACGGTCTGCTTTCATTTTTTTTAAGTAGATAGTTGATTTCTGTTGTCCTCTTGAAAATGTCTCTGACCTGGGCCATTCTGACAAGTTCTCCAGAACACAATATAAAATTATAGGCATGGTCTTATCAAATTGTCTATAAAGAAATTATTTTTTGCACCATACATTCTCCTCAACCCCACTAAGCCTTATAAACTGTTCCCTTGGTAGCCATGACTGACAAAACCCAGATATGCTAATGGCTCTTTTCCAAGCTACCCTCAGATGCAACACTTGACTGGGTGGACCCCCCCCCCCCAGTTCCTTGAGAAGTTGACCTTGTGGTATTCACATGAAGTGCCCAGGAAGCAAGGGATCCAACAGAACTTTCCGGGACTCTGCACAGAAAAGGTTCATGGGTACAGTGGCTAATGAAAGTTCCTGTCTGTGGGAGCTGCATGTGCAACAACATCATGATACCTTTGCCACCCCATTATTTTCTCGGCTACTTGTAAGGCATCTGGTTCCCACTAAAGGTCATAGAGGCAGCATTTTCCTATTGTAACCTTCCCCATGATTGCTTAATTGGTTGGCAATCCCTTCATCTTATCCCCTTAGTTTATCCTACCAGCTCAATGAGTCAATTTCTGAACTTGAGTGACCTGTGGCACAGACGGATGTCCTGTCTCTATGCTATCTGTAAAGAAGTTTCCTGCAACTGAAGACTCTTCCACACAGCCCACCACTCCACTCTTCGGTTACGTTTTCTCCCACACTGAGTGCTAACATTCAAGTACTTCATACTACTAACAGAGGATCTATTACTCTTCACCTTATGTACACCACTCCCAGGGTTTTGCTTTCCTGACATATTATGCTGCATTTCTGGGGACTGAAACTTATGCTGTCGTGCTTTAGACCAGTTCTCCAATTGTGCTAAATTTTTATCCAGCCCTTCTAAACTACCGTGTGTGTCAATCTGTTACAAAAACGAAAATTACATACTTCAATAACACATCTGTCTTGGCAGCTGCATCCCCATCACCAATAAGACTACAACCGGAAGGACTTTGTCAATCTAACATTTAAAATTTTCCCAAGCTAGCTTAGCTACACCTTTTTTCATAATGTTCGGCATCTAATGAGCATTTTTCTAGATCCCTGACAATCCCCCAAAAAAGTATAGAACAAAACCAGAAAACAATCCTCTCCACTCACAACCCACCAATGGTAAAGGCGCTTCTACGCCTGAGGTGAGACAAGGAGAGTTGTGATGGTGGCAGAGATGAAACAGACAATACAAGTATAATTTTCATATAAGTCATAGGGGCTTTCATTTCCTTCATCAATAGGACTAATTCCCGAACACCTCATGGGGAGGGGGGGGGGGGTCTCAGAAAGGAATGCCTAGACCACAAAATTACATACAGACTATAGTGCCTTGTAAAAGTCTTCAGTGATGCCCAAGTGGCAGCTGCACAAATGTTACTCATAGAAGCATTTCTAAAGGAGGCTTATGAAGCAGAACTACTCAGGTAGAATGTGGGTTTCTAGACTCCAGTAAAGGGCTGCGGTAATGTGATTATAAAAAAAAAAAAATACACACACATATATATATATATATATATATATATATATATATATATATATATCTAACTAGCATATGTCTGAATCACAAAACATCGAGCACACATACACGAAAGCGCTTAACATGGAAAAGTGCTTCCATGTATGTGTAGTTCAAAAAAAAAAATCTACGTTTCTGTAGGGGGGCTTCACCCCCCCTGTGCCCCCCTCTACTTTATCATTCTCACTCCGACATCGCACTACAGTGAGGAAAAGGGAATTTTCCCTTACCCGCACTGTAGTCCAATCTACGAAACAGGCACACATACATGGAAGCGCTTGTCGATGTTAAGTGCTTTCGTGTATGTGTGTTCGATGTTTTGTGATTCGGACATATGCTAGTCGAGCATGTGTCCGGATCCCATATACATATATATATATATATATATATATATATATATATATATATTATATAGTACGAACCTATACGTATATTATATATGTGTGTATGTGTGTGTACACACACACACACACACACATATATATATATATATATATATATATATATATATATATATATACACACATATACATACATACACACACGTGTTTATATATATATACATACATATGGATCCCTATCACAACACCGACACGCCACAAAGCCGACACCCAAAACACTGACACCAAAAGACCGACAACACACAATACCGACAACGCACAAAACCGAACACCATAACACCGACACCCAAAACACTGACACACAAAATGTAAACTACACATTACATACAACTATACATGCACTAACCTTAACCCAAACCCTAACCCTAAGGTCCGACACAACCGCACACTTACCCAACCCGCACCCTAACCCTAACTCACTTAACCCACCCTTAAACATATAGTCCGTCACTATCGCACACTCTCCCTACCCGCACCCTAACCCTAACTCACTTAACCCACCCCTAAACCTACAGTCCGTCACTATCGCACACATACCCTACCTGCACCCTAACCCTAACTCACTTAACCCACCCTTAAACATATAGTCCGTCACTATCGCACACTCACCCTACCGCACCCTAACCCTAACTCACTTAACCCACCCCTAAAACTACAGTCCCTCACTATCCCACACTTACCTGTCCGCTCCCTAACACTAAATCCCTCAGTCTATCGCACATTTACCGAGTCGCGCTCACACCTTCCCATGTCGGTGTTTCATCCGTCACCTTGTCGATCATGTGCGTCGTCGGTCTTTTCGTCTCCTTCTTTAGAGTGTCGGCCTTCTGGCGTGTCGGTGTACTGAATGGGACCCATATATATATATATATATATATATATATATATATATATATATATATATAGATAGGTATCTACTTTAAATACTCAAATTACCATAATCTTGACTCTCATAACAGCAAGATGATGTCAGAGAAAGTTTAAAAGAACAAACTCCCTGCACGTCGAATTTCACCTCTGGGAAACTAACTACTTGGCCACCACTGACGAAAACACAATCTGAAGCAAATTAAACTCACATAAAAGGAGGACTTCACCCTCCAGACCTAAATATACCAACTCTGAGATTGCACCACAATGGAGAAAAGGACAAAGTTCTCCATGGTGGCCAAGGGGTTAGTTTCCCAGAGGCAAAATTCGCCGTTCTGGGAGTTTATTCTTTTAAACTTTCACTGACGTCATCTTAAAGGGGATCCATATATATATATATACATACATATATATATATATATATATATATGTGTGTGTGTATATATATATATATATATATATATATATATATATATATATATATATATGGGTCTACTGTATATATTCAAAAACTCACTTCTGCAAATATAAACAGTAGACCCGCGGTTACGTGCACTTCTGCGAACATCGGTTCAACGAACCAATAAAGAACACACTAACATTGTTTTTGCAGGGGGGCAAGCCCCTCTGCACTCCCATGTGGGGGGCTGTGCCACCCACACCCCCCTACTTAAATATACCAACTCCGAGATTGCACTACAGTGGGGAAACACATAAATTTCCATTCCCCACTGTAGTGTGCTTAGGCACCTGTGTTCCTTAATGGTTCGTTGAACCATTTTTAGCGGAACTGCACTTTCGCGTAACCAATTATCCACCGTTTGTTTTCGAACAAGTGGATTTTCTGTCTTTTTTAGTAGACCCATACATATATGTGTGTGTATATGTATATATATATATATATATATATATATATATACATATATGTGTGTGTATAGATATATATATATATATATATATATATATATATATATATATATATATATATATATACACACATATATATATATAGCTACTGTGAAAGCCAAAAAAAAAAAGTTAGTTTAATCTTTGAAATCCAATTTCTTGAACGAAAATGAAGTGCGATGTACTAAACCCTTCCTTACAGATTTTGTTCTAGCCAAATAAAATCTGTTATCTATACACATCCATGTTATGAAGTAAGTATTCCGTATGGTTTAGGACAATTAGAGGAAAAGGCTGGAAAATCAACTAATTGATTAATATTGACTTCCATGGCCACTTTTGGCATAAAGCAAGGTTTAGTCCTCATGAACATTCTGTCTTTGTGGAAAATGAAGTAAAGAGGATTTACTTACAAGGCCTTGAGCTCAGTTTTCCATAAGGGAGATACTTCAGGTATGCCAATGAATTGGGTTCAGAGGGAAGCAGGTTAAACTTCTCAAGGACGCAGTAAAAGTCCCAAACAAGAACTGGAGAACTGACTACAGACCAAGCAATGGAGGAAGGTGCCCATCAAAAAACGTTTGCAAACTCAAAGCAAGGCCAAGGAAAAGGAGTGTTCTCCTTGGCAGAAATTAGACATAGCTGCCAAGTGGACCTTATCAGAAGAAAAACTAAATTCAGAGTTAAAAACCTGTGACAAATACTCCAAGATGCTAGGAATAGGAGAGGCAAATAGATCTAGTCCTTTGATAGCAGAACATAGAGAAAAATATGTCCACTTGTAATAACTCTTCCACAAGTGGGGCTTTACGGGTAGAGATAAGGACATGTATTACCCTCTCATCCTAGGCCATTACAGGAAATAGAGAAGTCAAATAGTTAACCTTAGGGACAGAAGGTCTGGGTGAGGTTTGCCATACAGCTGAAATCAGAGACTGGAAGATCCTTGACCAAAAAATGTGGCCAAAATATGGGAGCTACATAGCCTTGCAAGACTTGTTCTTCTATAGAAACTTGATAATAAAGGGGAAAAGGGAATGGAAGATGCAAGAAGTCCCAGAGACCACATGTGGACAAGTGCACCCTTGTGGCATTCTCTAAAGGGAGAATAAGGAAAAAGAAGCTTTTGCACTTGTAGCTGGTCAGTGATGAAAACAGGATGTAGCAAGGCTTCCAACAATGGAACATCACCCGTGCTACTGACTGACTGACTGACAGACTACTCGAATGAGATCAGCAGACAGTGGTCCCAGCTACTCCAGTTCAGAATTTGGTCATTCTAAGATATACAAGGCATTAAGAAGGTGACTGGAAGCAAAGACCCACTCCCATACTCTCATGGCCTTCCAGCACCAGGGACAGGAATGAGTTCCCTCCTCCTTGGTTCTATTTCAAACACTGCTACATTGTCAGAGTGGATGGCAACACCACCAGAGTGAAGGGAGTTTCCAAACCACTGCTACATTGCCAGAGTGGATGGCACACCACCAGACTGAAGGGAGTTGCCAAACCACTGCTACATTGTCAGAGTGGATGGCAACACCACCAGAGTGAAGGGAGTTTCCAAACCACTTCTACATTGTCAGAGTGGATGGCAACACCACCATAGTGAAGGGAGTTTCCAAACCACTGCTACATTGTCAGAGTGGATGGCACACCACCAGAGTGAAGGGAGTTTCCAACCACTGCTACATTGTCAGAGTGGATGGCACACCACCAGAGTGAAGGGAGTTGCCAAACCACTGCTACATTGTCAGAGTGGATGGCACACCACCAGAGTGAAGGGAGTTGCCAAACCACTGCTACATTGTCAGAGTGGATGGCACACCACCAGAGTGAAGGGAGTTTCCAAACCACTGCTACATTGCCAGAGTGGATGGCACACCACCAGAGTGAAGGGAGTTGCCAAACCACTGCTACATTGTCAGAGTGGATGGCAACACCACCAGAGTGAAGGGAGTTTCCAAACCACTTCTACATTGTCAGAGTGGATGGCAACACCACCATAGTGAAGGGAGTTTCCAAACCACTGCTACATTGTCAGAGTGGATGGCACACCACCAGAGTGAAGGGAGTTTCCAACCACTGCTACATTGTCAGAGTGGATGGCACACCACCAGAGTGAAGGGAGTTGCCAAACCACTGCTACATTGTCAGAGTGGATGGCACACCACCAGAGTGAAGGGAGTTGCCAAACCACTGCTACATTGTCAGAGTGGATGGCACACCACCAGAGTGAAGGGAGTCCAGGAATACCTGCAAGGTGAGAATGATGACCTTGCGTCCCGGAATGCTGATGTGAAGATTGGACTCTTGGGTTGACTATATAACACAGACTGTTTGTTCCAAATAGTGCCTCCCCCCACCTTACAGCACAAGCATAACTGCCAAGGGAACACTGGCTTAGAAGGATCTTCAGCAAAGTCAAAAATCAAGGCCAGCACTAAAAAGTGGTTAATATAACTTATTTTAATGAAGCATAAATGACAAAAAGGGTAGGGAAAAACCTGATAAGCCCCACAACAAATTCAACCAGACCGCTTTCGGCTGAAATAGCCTTCCTCAGTTTTAAACATGACCATGTGACATCTACATATTTATACAATTCAGTTAATTACACAGAGTTGGTTATTGGCTCATTATAAATGGTCATTTAATCCAGGCTGAAAGAGCCCACCTAATTTAATAATCTGCTTTCTTTCCTTAGCATTAAGGATAGTATGCCACCCAGATTTATTCATCTTGTCACCAAATATTTTATCAATGACTGTAAATCTGTAAGAAGCATTTCCATGTTTAAGTGTATGCTTAAATAGTGCATTTGATTGTCTCTTATTCCTAATATCACTCAGGCATTCCCCTAATTGAACATCATATGGTTCTCTGGACCGATTATATGGGGGAATGTAGCACTGCTATGTTTTATGATATGTACATTTAGTGATTTTTTTATAACAATTTTAGGGGCTATAATTGTTCCTCTCATTGGACATTTAACCATAGTAATATGGTAATTGAACATTACATAGTACTTTGGACCAAATGCATGGGGGGAACATGACATGTACATTTAGCGATTTTCTATAATGATTGCAGGGGCTACAAATGTTCCTCTAATTTAACATTTAATATTTTGGCATAGTAACATTGATAATAGTATTGGGTTTTGTGTTAAGTTGTAAGCAACTGCCCCCCCCCCTTAGTTTTGAATTTAGATAATCATTCTTCATTGAGGGTAATTCTGTATTTGAGTTACAAATTGGATTATCAGGACAGGATTTTCCTAAGATAACATAGTTAAGTAAATATTCCTTGACTATTTTTTGTGTGCATTCCGGAACAAAATGGATCTGGTTTCAATTTTAAAAGGGTTGTCTTCGGACAAGGATGATCTAGGGATATTTGGAATAGGGCCTTCGGATAATCCCTGTATGGAAGTAAATGTTAACGACCCAATGTCAAACTGTAACCAGACTTTTCAGAAGCTTACTAAGTGCATGAAAACATTACGCATTAATGTGTGGCACTTGAAACTTTTTAAAGCTTATCAGCTAAAGGGAATCACCCCAAGGGGTTTGCGGGTTAGAATACAACCTTTAGTGAATAATATGGTTGATAAACTGGCTGATGAATGGGCCCAGGTCGAACAGAAGGCATCAATGGGTTATGTAAAAATGCTAGCAGCCTTTTATGAACATGGGGTTGATCAACATATTATGGAAGTAGTTTTACTATGTGAGGAAATTAAGTGTTTTGAGGATTTATCCTGGTATCCAACATGTCTGAATCAACTCAGTACAGGACTTCTGAATTTGGAGAAAAAATTAAAAGACAAAAAAAAAAATCAAAAAATTCAGTAGGGATATGGAGGACTATGATAAAGGTACACCCTTTGGATCACACAAACAGGTGAAATTTGGTCAGCCAGAAGCTAAACCCTATAATCAAAAAACAAAGAGACCCAAATCAATCCTCAAAAAATCAAAAGGGGGGAATATTAGTACGTCTGGTGACGAATCCTCCTCAGCCAAGGAGGTGGACAGTACCCATACTTTAGACTCTCCCATCCCATAGAGACGGAATTTGGATGCCCCTTTAGAGCCAGGAAACACAGGGGAGGCAGAAAACATAGAGGGGGTAAAGGACTTGAGAGTTTGCTCAAACTAATGGTACAAAAATAAATAACATTTGTAATGTTTTGAACATCTCTTCCAAACCACTTGGGCGGAAATACAAGTTTTAAATAAAGGTCTAACTTTTGTACCTGGATTTGTTGTGACAGAAGATTCTTTTGCATAGGATGTAGTAGCCTTTTGTCGCGTACTCAATTTAAGACTGTTTTTAGATGATGAAGCTTCTGGCATCAATACTAATTCATTTAAATTTCACAGATCTACCTTTACTCCACCTATGCACCAACAGGTTGCCTCCTTCCAGTCTAGTATTCTCAAATATTTACATTTTAATAATCATGAACATCGTTTATCACCTCACAATTTTTCAAAGATCGAACTACAGGTAGTGTCAAATTTACAAAATAATAAGAATCTATTTATCTTACCTGCAGATAAAGGAGGAGCTGTTGTGGTTATGGACTGGGAGAAGTATTGTGATGAAGCCCAGAGACAACCTAGGGATGGCTGGTATTACATGCCTATGCCCCTAGATCCAACCTTCAGATTCCAGAAAGAAATAAGACACCTTTCTTAAGCAGGCAAGGGATGACGGTATTATTACAGATTCAGACCTATACCACCTAATGGTACAGGATCCCAAATCTCAGTATTTATATCTTCTGCCAAAAATACATAAGGATTTACATAATCCACCAGGGAAACCTACTGTATCAGGCACAGGATCCCTCACCAAACCCCTTTCAGAGTTCCTAACCAAGTATTTACAGCCAGTATTGAAATTAGTTAGAGAACATATACAGGATATAACCCAGTTTTTGGGCTTTATTTCTGATATGCAATTAGAACTGGGTTGGCTCTTATGTACACTTGATGTTACGGCTCTTTATACTAACATCCCACATTGGGCTGGCCTTTGTGCACTACAATATTGGTTAGAGAAAAGTGAACTCTATCGGCCTGGATTTAACACATTTTTGATTTACTTAACAGAACATGTTTTGAATAAAAATGTCCTTTATTTTCAGGACCAGTATTATTGGCAAATACAATGTACAGCAATGGGGGCATCTTTTGCCCCCATTTATGCTGTCCTGTTTATGGCCTATGTGGAAGATCAACTCATTTATGACCCAGGGCACAATTTGTATATTGATTAAATTGACATTTGGAGGCACTATTTGGATGACTGCTGGCTAGTGTGGAGGGCTGATAGTAGCTCTCTCCACGAATTTGTTGAATATCTAAATGGGAATAAATGGGGAATCCATTTCACTGCTCACTATCATTATAAGCAGATTACTTTTTTGGATGTCCTGGTTAAATGGAATGAGGATAATACTCCTGCTAGTGAAATGTTTCGAAAATACCCACAATATAATTCTCTACTTCATGCATCCAGCTTTCATCCATAACCTCTTCAGGAATATCCCCAAATCTCTGTTCCTTCAGGTCAAACGTGTCTGCTCCGATTTGGAGAAATATGAACAATACAGGGATGATCTGATACACAGATTTCAAAATCAAGGCTATAAATATGGTAACATTATTACTGCCAGCAACTGGGCTTCTAGTCAAGATAGGAAGGATCTACTGATATATAAGGAACATTCCATGGACAAAACAATGGATTTGAGGTTGGTTACTACAAATAGACGAAATACAGGGGCGTTTTTGGATATTATCAACAGGCATTGGAACATTCTGTTATCAGATGATAGATTATCCGAGATCTTAGGTAAGAGATGCCTCTTTTCCTTTCGGAGAGGGAGAACACTGGGTTCCTGTTTTAGTCATTATAAGCACCATCAGGGGGGTTCTATAACATGACAGCAATGTACAATTACAGGTGAGATATTGTGTGGTTGTATACCTTGTGGGCATTGTACACACTGTATTACAGTAAACAAAACCAAACAGTTTAGCAGCCAAAACACGCATTGGTCTATAACATTAAGTTTTTGGCCAATTTTGGGTTGGAATGGGTTATATATCTGGCCACGTGCACATGCTCTGCTTTTTATATTAGTCAAACATCCAGACCCTTACATTTACAGATTGGGGAACACCTAAGTGATATTAGGAATAAGAGACAATCAAATGCACTACTTAAACATACACTTAAACATGGAAATGCTTCTTAGAGATTTACAGCCATTGATAAAATATTTGGTGACAAGATGAATAAATCTGGGTGGCATACTATCCTTAATGCTAAGGAAATGCAGTGGATTATTCAATTAGGTGGGCTCTTTCAGCCTGGATTAAATGACCGTTTATAATGAGCCAATAACCAACTCTGTGTAATTAACTGAATTGTATAAATATGTGGATGTCACATGGTCATGCTTAACACTAAGGAAGGCTATTTCAGCTGAAACCGGTCTGGTTGAATTTGTTGTGGGGCTTATAGGGTTTTTCCCTACCCTTTTTTGTCATTTATGCTTCCTTAAAAGAAGTTATATTAACCACTTTCTAGTGCTGGCCTAGATTTTTGACTTTGCTGAAGGTTTGTTGGGCCTGTGCACTTGCTGTACTTACGAGGGTATTTTTGGTTTAGAAGGATCTTCCCAAAGAAAGATTGGTCCTGGAATTCTCTTATGCAAGATGCTCTTTGCACGTCTTGGATATTCTTATCTGAGCATCCAATTGGTGGAAAAACTGGTCCTACTGAACTCTCAGGGTCTACTGAAGAACCTTAAACAGTAAATTGCAAGGCCCTGGCATGTACTACCAGCTTTGTTTATTCAACAATAAAAATGTTAAGCGCTTTCACACACAGAAATAAAAGGACTTCATCAGAACATGTGAATTCAGATGTAGCCATCATTTAAATATAATTACCCAGCCACATGGTAACTCTTTAACTGATATTTAATGGCACATTTAACCATTTTTTAACTTGGACTAAAAAGTAGTTTTAACAAGCAGTCACTTTAATAAAAACATACTAACATACACTAAAAATACCATTGGTCACCCACCATACTGCATCATCACATCAAATTTTAATCAAGCTTATAACTTAAGCTGTTTCAATTTAACAGCACTATCTATAGAAACAATTTCTATAGACCGTGCTGTTAAATTTGAACAGCAATTCAATTAATTAGTTATCATGTGGCTGGGTAATTGTATTTAAATGATGGTTACAATTGAATTCAAATGTTCTCATGAAGTACTTTTATTTTTGTGGAGGAACACGCTTAATGTTTTTATTATTATTTATTTATTTTATTTACATTTGTTGACTGGGAGAGTCCAACTGGACATAGGTCCGTTTTCAGCGGAGGCCCGGGGAGAAAAGGTCCACATTAAGTATTATTTGCATTATACAGTTAAAAAAAACATAGCATTAAAATATAGACATTAGTCCAGTTAAGGACGCAAGACAAGAAGAAAACAGATGTAAAACAGCTGTAGAGCATAGTACAATTTTAAAATATGGTGACATATACAAAACATGATTAAAATGTAGTTGAGATTCATCAGTGAACAATTGATACAATTTGTTTTTGAGGTACATAACAGCCATTAGCAGTTGTTGCTACAAGAAGTTAGTATTATGTGGTAGGTAGCTGGGAACATGAGTAGTCAAGCTTGCTAAGAGTAGGTTGTTGATAGGGGGCTGAGAGAGGTAGTGGGGGGGAGTGGATGGTATTAGAGGGGGGGTTGCAAGGGCATATCTGGCAAGTTTTGAAGTGTGATTTTAGTAAGGATTTAAAGTGGGTGCAAGAAGTTACAGAGGTAATTGAGGATGGGAGGGAGTTTCAGAGTTTGGCTATAGTGCAGGAGAATAATGCTTCTCCAGCAGAGTTAATAGCTCTTGTGACCTGTAGGAGGCTTTTGTGGCTGGATCTTAGTGGTCTTGTGGTTATGTAGGGTTGGAGTAGATTCTGGAGGGATGGGACTTTTAGTGGTTGGTTTATTAGTTTGTGGGCAAGTGTGAGATGGTACCATTGAAGGAGGTGGGGGAGCTCTAGCCAGCCCATTTCTGCTAGTAAGAGACAGTGGTGAGTACGGTAGGAAGCCCCTGTGGCGAATTTGGTGATTTTGTTGTAGCAGGTTTCGAGCTTATTTAGATCGGATTGTCTAAGGTTAGTAAATATTGGAGAGGCATAGAGTAGGGTAGAGATAAAATGAGAATTTGCTACCAAAACTTTAGCTGCTTTGGTAAGTAGTTGCTGATTTCTATATAATGCTCCTAGTTTTTTGTGCACTTTTTTAATGGTCATGGAAATGTGAATGTCAAAGTTCAGTTTATTGTCTATTTCTACTCCTAGTAATTTGATGTGTTCTGTTGGATGGATGGTGGTGGTGTCTTTTGCTGTGATGTTAAAGTGAAAGCTGTCTAGGTTAAGTTTGGTGGGTTGGAAGATTAGTAATTTTGTTTTGTTTGGGCTGAGTATTAGTTGGGCATCGGATAACCAAGTTTCAATAGAAGAAAATGCTTCCTGTGTGACCTTTTACAGTTCTGGTAGGGAGTGGGCTGTGCAGATGAAGGTTGAGTCATCTGCGTATTGTATGAGTGTGCCATGTGTTGTGGCTGAGGCTAGATT
Source organism: Protopterus annectens (assembly GCF_019279795.1). Lineage (NCBI taxonomy): Eukaryota > Metazoa > Chordata > Ceratodontiformes > Protopteridae > Protopterus > Protopterus annectens. Next base: position 1,055,975,314 of record NC_056737.1, on the reverse strand, counting down.
ACTGGTGAAAATAGAGAGAGTAGGGGGTCCCAGGATGGAACCTTGGGGAACTCCTATGGAGACTGGTAGTTGGGGGGATAGGTTGTCCTGCCAAACAACTGCTTGTTGGCGGTCAGATAGGTAACTCTGAAACCAGCTGATGACTGGTTGAGAGAAGGATAGGTTATTGAGAAGAGAGATGAGTTGTTTGTGTGGGACAATGCCGAAAGCTTATAAACACGGCTGATAGTACTTGTCGGGGTCTTGTGAATTAGTATTTGAGTTTTTCAAGAAGGTTCCCATTTTGGTGTGTTTTGTACTGAAGAACCTTCACATGAAATCTAGAGTTGGTCACCATGAACACACAGGACACCATAAGGCTCAGTGCTCAAAAGATAAACAGCTGCCAGAACAGATTTGGTTTGGATCAGTCTGTAGTACTATTAACTGGATGGCCAGAATTTTGTCTAGTGGTAGAAAGTTTTCGCAAGGCAAAGTGCAGCCTATGAAGGTAACCAACTGACAGGACATCAGCTGGAGTTTCACAAATTTGTCATTATGTCCATCAGCTGGAATAGCTTGAGAAGCAAATCCCTGAAGGCAGTAAGAATGTTCATAACTGGAGCAACTAGCAGCCGGCCATCTAGGTAAATAAACACCCCGGATGTCTACAGGCAGAGCACCACTGCCGTAGACATGTATATAGTGATGAGCTTAGGGGGATGTGGTAATACCAAACAGTGATGTCCAGAACTGAAAATGAATGATTACTATCTGGAATCAGAGAGACCTCCTGCACTCCTTGGCAATCTTAGTGTAGAGTTATGCATTCAAGAGGTCCAAAAATCACATTTATTCTCTTTCTTTCAATCAGAGAAGGACAGCCTGCACTGTCACATGCAAAACAGCTCTTATAGAATGTGTTAATTTAGGCCTCTGAAATTATGAACTAGCCAGAGACCCTTTCATTTTATTTATTTATTTTTTGGTGAGGGGGAGACAAACTGAATAAAAACATCATCCTTTCTGGTCCGCTGGAACCTCTTGGATGGCACTTTTTTATGCACAGTTTGTGTACCTCAGAAATGGTCACTACCTATTAGCGGGTATATAGCACATTGTCAAATGACCTATTCAACGAATGCCTCTTCATCGAATTTTATTTGTCAAAACCTCTATCCGTCAAATGATCATTTTAGCGAATTTTTTCCCAGGGGGAAAAAAACAGTGGGCCATCATTGGGAATTTGCCCTTTTCCCCACTGCAGTGCGATCTTGGAGTTGGTATATTTAGTTGTGGGGTGGGGGGGGGGGTGTAGACCCCCACCTGACTGTGTTTTAAGTTTTGTGATTTTTGTGATGATTGGTAGTTGGCCTACTGGTTATTTTCTCTGGGAAAAATTCACTAAAATGATCATTTGATTAATAGAGGTTTTGACAAATAAAGTTTGATGAAGAGGCATTCGATGACTAGGTCATTCGACAATGTGATATAGACCCCTTTAAGCATGGCGAGATGGCTGGGAAGGAGGACAGAATGCAGCTGGAGGTTATGAAGGGAATGGTATATGGCATTGGACACTCTCTCTGATCCACCTGTCAAATGTGAGGCCACAGGCAGGTAAAGTGAGAAATGACTCATGACAGTCCCCAGAGAAGAGTGACCAGGCAGGGTCTCAGGGAGTAGACTGCTGTTCTCCTAAAGGAGGACTGCAGTGACCCTGGTCTTTCAGTCAAAAACCTTCTCCTCTTGGAGCTAGCTGTTTTGGAAGCTGCCACGTCCCCTGCAGCTTTTGCTAAATCCTCTAAAATGATTCTGCTGGAGTGCTTAAACCAAAGAATACATGGGTTCTGCCAATTTAAGAAAACAGATGTTAAGGGGCTTGGAACATAACTCCAAACTTAGACAGTACATAGCTCTTGCTCATCCATCTTTCCGGCTTGGATTTTCTCTTGGATTCAAACAATATGGTTCCAACAAATATGACATTTATGAATTTAATCCCAATAACACTGTAACTCAAACCAATAAATCCTAAACCACAACAAAGACCACAGTGATAAAACACATTTTGGTTCAGGGTACATAAAGAAATATTTAATAGATTAGAAAATTGGAAAAAATGTGCAAGTTTTCATGCTGGAAACATGGTTTCATGCATCACACCATTTTTACAACCTTTTAATAACCTTCTCACAGCGTTTTATCCAGACTGTGTTTCTGCCATGGAGATCATAAACTCAGCCTTAGTGGGGGGGGGGGGTTCAAATTTAGTTAGACAGGAAAAGACATGGGAGTGACTCACAAGTCAAGTGTCTGTTGCCCTCACTGAACTATCCACATTGCTGTGTACAAGACCTATAGTCTGGTTATCCACCAAGCCTAGGGTTAACAGTCAAGTGTGAGCAGTTTCATTGGTTAACTCTCTCTGGAATCTCAAAATGTCTACAATGTAGTTTAATAACCTCAAGTGGATGATGGATCCACCTGCTTCCACCTGTCCATTGCATGTGATGCTCTAGTAGGAGGATGAACAGCTTTGGCTTGAGGTTCAATGTCCTTCCAAGCATCAGAGACAATGGAGTCCACCAAAGACTTTTCTGAGTAGCTAGGACAATCATTGATTAAGCAGAGAATTTGGTCTGGCCTCATTGTGAAGGGATTCTTCGATGGATTTTCCATGACCAGTTAAACCAGACTTAGCACGAATGAGCTTAGACTCATAGGGGGTGTCCCAAGGACATATGTCCTCAGTCCAGATGAACTCCATGCTTGCGAAGTTTGGGAACATCAGGCAGAAGGATAGAAGAATCAGCTTCCTCGTCATAATCCTTGTTCAGGGTGGAAAGCTCATTACATTAGACTAAGTGCTTCTTCTTACATTTAAATTACCCTTGGGCCTCAGAAGCAGAAAATGCAGGGGGCACAGCTATGCAAGTAAACATGCAATAAGAGATGTTCTAATGGATCACCACTGCAGTAGCCTAAACTATATGGGTATTATTCTCTGTACTGGCCAACTGGCCAGCTTGCCAGAGTTTTGGGCTCCCTCCCATGCACTCCAACCACAGCAGTGAACAAGGTACTCCATATAAAAGGCAGTTTGAGAGCCAAAACACTTAACAGCATTTTTGCAGAGGAAGGAGGCAAGAACCCTGGATGCCCATGATGATAAAAAGTGAACTATAACCATGTATACAAAATGGGTGAAAACAAGCATACCCTGACAACTCAAAATGAACAGCAGCAGAAAAAATGAGGCTGGAGGGAGGGATGGCTACTACAACAGAGATCCATTAGAACATCTACTGTTACAGTAAGTTTCCTTACACAACCATACAATATCAATATATTGATGACTGCTGTAGTACCCTTAGCTTTATAGACATAGGACCCATGGGTAACTAAGTGAGGAGTACAATAACAGGGAGGAGGCCAGTAACTAAGACTCCAGAAGCGTCTGGACAATAGCCTGGGCAAAGCCTGTTCTGAAGTTGGAGAATCCATTTTTAGTGCTTTATAAACGTTACGTACAGAAGACCAAGTTGCTGCCTCTAGAATACCTCTTTCCAGAAGGCCACTGAAGAAGCCAATGCCTTTGTTGAATGAGCTGTAACCCTGCCTGGAAGTGGCTTATTACTGTGAGTATAGTAAAAAGTAATAATATTAGGCAACCACTTAGAAATAGTCAACCTTGTCAATGGTTGTCCTTTCCTCTTACCCTCACAGGAGTCCAACAGCAGGTCACCTTTTCTGAAAGGTCACCTTATTGTCTAGGTAGAATATGAGCTGCCTGTACATATCTAGAAAGTGAAGAATCCTTTCTCCTTTGTTATTTGTTTATGGGAAGAAGACTAGGAGATTAATGGTCTGTTTTATCATACCATTTTATCATTATCATTTATCATTGTTTGATCATAAGCTCAAATTTGACATACACATTACCCAAACAGTAAAGTCTGTTAACAAAAAACTAGGATCTATGTACAGAATTAAAAACTTCCTAACTCCCACTACCAAATTAACTATTGCTCGTACCCATCTCCTCTCTTCCCTCCTCTATGCTTCCCCGATCCTCTCTTTTCTCAATAAACGTGAACTTAACATGCTCTCTCTTGCCTATAACCACATTGCCAGATTTATTACAGGTTCCCCTTATCGAACCCATCATTGCCTTAATCTGCGAAGACTTGGCTGGTTGGAACTGCCAAATCTCCTCAAACTTAGCCAACTCTTGAAGCTTATAAAATTATCAACCATCCTGATAGAACTCCCTCACTGTGCAAAATTCTAACTCCATATACTAACCTCAATAGTCTCCGATCATCAAACAGCATCCAGATCCTAACCATTAAAGCGAAAACCTCAGGTGGGGATGCCCTTTATGCAAATTCCATTGGCAAGCAGTGGAACTCCCTGCCAAACAACCTTAGACTTACTTCTTCGCTCTATCATTTCAAAGCTAACCTTAAAGAATATCTCTCCACACAATGGACATGCCCATGTCGAGAACCTGACTAACTACATATCTCTTTACTTCTAGGTCCACTTCCTAGCCCATTTCCCTAATTGCAGATCTCTAAAATTTCTCTTTCCTTTTAGTAATAAGGAAAATCTCTGATTTCAGTCTATTTTTCAGTATCTTTAACGAAATCAATGTTCTGTGTATAATTTCCTGTCTGTCCTTTAGTCTTATATAACATCTATGTAAATTTTCATTCCTGCATATGTAAGCTGTATTCTCTTGTTGTAACAATACTTTGAATCTTGCAATTTAAATATGTACTTCTATTGTGTATTGGAGCTTTTCTCCTCGGGCCTCTACTGAAAACGGATATGTATCCAGTTAGACCAGCCCGGTTAACAAATGTAAAATAAATAAATAATAAATAATAATAAATAATTTTAAAGTAAACTCCAAGATGCCTTTAGTTATAAAGGTAGGAACTGTTCTCAAAGAAACCCTGAGCTTGAGAAAAATGAGTTAGGGTTGTATCACCATAAGTGCTTGTAACGCAGATACTCACCTAGCAGGTATCAGAGCAATAAAACAGACTTCCATGTTCAAATCTCAAATCAGCCTCATAAGCTAGTTCAACTGGAGGTAGAGTAATCTTTTCAAGGCCAAAACTGAGATCCTAGGGAAGAGACAGCTGTTTTCTAGGTGGGCCAGTAATTCAGACCCCTTTCAACAAGGGTTTAAGTTGAGAATTGTTGGAAGGGGGATCTAAGGCAGACAAGCAGAAATGGCTGACAAATGTGCTTTGACAGAAGAATACAACAAACCACTGGAAGGTACTCACACAAATAACGAAAAGCCACAGGCAACCAAGCCTGAAAATGGTCCTAGGTCCATTCAGTGGCATTAACTAGAAAATATTTTCTATTTGCACATATATTATTTTCTAGTGGTAGGTTTCCTAACATCTTTTAATATTACACATACTCCAAAAAAAATGGTGCCTAAAAAGTACCAAAATTCTATCAGCCAGGCAGTTAGTTGAAGAGTTTCCAGACTAGGGTGCATCAAACTCCCAGTCTTGTGAGAGTAAATCCAGTCTGAGGAAAAGTGTGTATTAACGACCCTTGGCCAGACTGAAAAGTAGAGAGAACAACTGGTGCTTTGGCCAGAAGGAAGTCACCACTGCAATTTTCGTGGAGTCCTTCTGGATCTTTAGAATAACCCTTGTAATTAGAGGAAATGGTGAAAAAGCATGCAGGAACATTCCCATCCATGAGAATAAGAATGCACCTTCTTCCAGGCCTGCCTACAGAAATTCTTTAGTTGTCTGTTCTGAAAGGAGGCAAATGGATCTACTTGAGGTGTCCCCCCACAGCTGGGTGAATTATTGGAAAAGCCCATGATGAAGTTTGCATGTATGGGACTCCATCCTTGTTCAGCTGACCTTGTCTGCCGTAAGGTTTTACTCTGATGGCATACATGAAGCCGGAAAAGATAAGACTGAGCTGAACTGCTACTTCTGAGGCTGTCACAGTTAGTCTGCAAAGAGGGTGTGATCTGGTACCCCTGTTTGTTTACATATCACATCACTGAGGTGTTGTCCCTGTATACAGTGGATGTAAAAAGTTTACACACACGTGTTAAAATGACAGGTTTTTGTGGTATAAAAAAATGAGACCACAATAAATAATTTCAAAACTTTTCCCACCTTTAATGTGACCTATAATCTGTACAATTCAATTGAAGAAACAAATCTGTTAGGGGAAAAATATAAAAAATGTACAATACACTGGTTGCATAAGTGTGTACACCCTTAAACTAATAAATACTTTGTTGTGTGTGGACACCCTTAAACTAATACTATGTTGAACCGCCTTTTGATTTAATTACAGCATTCAGTCTTCTTGGTAGGAGTCTATCAGCATGGCACATCTTGACTTGGCAATATTTGCCCACTCTTCCTTGGAAAAGCGCTCTAAATTTTTCAGATTGCGAGGGCATCTCTTATGCACAGCCCTCGTCAGATCACCCCACAGATTTTCTATTGGATTTAGGTCTAGGCTCTGGCTGGGCCATTCCAAAACTTTAATTTTCTTCTGATGAAGTCATTCTTTTGTTGATTTGGATGTATGCTCTGGGTCATTGTCATGCTGATAGGTGAAATTCCTCTTCATCTTCATCTTTCCAGCAGATGGCTGAAGGTTTTGGGTCAAAAGTGATTGGTATTTGCAGCTGTTCATAATTCACTCCACCTTGACTAAAACCCCAGTTCCAGCTGAAGAAAAGCAAACCCAAAGCATGATACTGCCACCCCCATGCTTCACCGTGGAGATGGTGTTCTTTTGGTGATGTGAAGTGTTGTTTTTGCGCCAAATGTACCTTTTGGAATTATGGCCAAAAAGTTCAACCTTTGTGTCATCAGACCATAACAAGAAGTTATGTACTCAACATAATGTTCGATGTATGTAGTCCATCTTGCCTCACATTCTTACCTGTGGGTTCGGAGCCAAATGTCAGCTCCGACTTGGGCAACTTTTTTAGCTCAAAGTCTTTCTAATGGCTGGGCTAAGATGGTATCCCATGCTGCACTGCTCTCTATCCCCCAGATCTAGTTTGCTGCGAGCCCCAGCACTCATTCTCCATGCATAACAACACCCAAGGAAAGGAAGAACAAACCAACAATGAAGGAAGCTCTGAAACCAGACCTAACCTCCAGATCCTCCAGGACAGGGGAAGGAGGGGGGGTAAGTAATCCCTTTGACTGTGTGGGACATCCAGGATTTTCTTGATTGGAGGGGGATTTGACAAGAAGGGGATGACATATCCTCAGGAAATTATTCGTAGAACCTATTGGTCCTAGGTGATGTCTTGCCAGGCCTCCGGCTATAACGAGATTCGTCCCCCGACTGGCTCCGGAAATGCATAGTCGGGCCTCCCATCAGGAGCGGCAGGAGGGAGAAGCATAAAAGGAATCGCGGTCTCCTGAGTTGCGGGGGCCTCCTCTGCCCCTAGGGCGGCATCTCCCTGAATAACCATCTCCTCCCCTGCCTCTGGAGGGAGACTCACCTTGTGCACCGGGAAAAAACCTCTGTGATTTCCTGAACCACATTTTGCCACCCCTCTGGGCCTTGGGATAAGGCCTAGAGGGAAGGCAAAAACGGACTCCTATGGCAGACAGAGTTTTTCCCTCCTGCTCGCACCTGGTGAGTGTCTTTCACTTTGGTTCCAAACAAAGAGGAACCAACAGAAGGGACGTCGGTGAATGAAGACTTGAAGGCCTCTGCAAAATGACAAAGGCGCATCAAGGCCTGCCTCCTAAGAGCAACTCCGGAACTTGCTGCCCTACTCACTCCTTTGGCTGCATATGAGATTAGCCTCATGGAGAAGTTTGCAATGGAAATGAGGGTAGACATCTGAGCGCTGACCGTCTGGGCCACAGTCTCAGAAACGTTACCCATGAGAGTATCTCCAAGCTCCTTGAGGAGATCTCTCTGGAGCCATGTAAAGTGTGATAAATAATTCAGTGACCGTAAGGTAAAGGTTGCTGAAGAAAAGGTACGCTTCCCGTACCGGTCCATGGTCCTAGATTCCTTGTTAGGGGGATGGACGGTGGAAGAAGTCTCGGCTAATTCCTTCTGAGTGGCAGCTGCCACCACCATGGCATCCACAGGGACTCCCTTGGACAGAAATTCCTTATCTGGAGGAGCAGACAAAAATTTATTGGGTCTCCTGGGGACTGGTTCCACAGAGTCAGGGGTTTCCCACACCCTTCCACAAACCAAATCCAGAAGCTCGTCGAAGGGTGGAGATACACAGGAGGTGGAGGGCTGAGCATCAAAGGCCTTCAGGAAGACCGACTCCTCCTCGGAGGGGGCCTTGGATGGCCAGTCACCTCTTTGTTTCAAAATCTCTAGGATGTCAGAGAAAGAAACATCCTCAGAGGATGACTTGGGGGACCCCTCTGATTCCTCGAGGTCAGTGTCTAATGTGAGAGACTCATCCTGGGAATCTATGTACTTCCTCTTGCACGTCTTCTTTCTGGGTGGCTCCTCAGGCAAAAACTCTGAGGGGCCCTCAGAAATGTGGGGACCACTCATGGGGGTACCCTGAGGCCTTGGGGCTCCGCTGTCTAGAGATAGATGGTGATCAGAGACCTGCACCGGTGTAGTAGGGGACAGAATGACCGACCCGCATGATGTCGCTGACGACCTGGCCAGCGCGCTCCGCATGGCCTCGAAGGCTGGTAACCCCCGAGTCCGAAGAACGACCAGCCTCCGAAGCCACGACAGGAGTCAAACTTCCCTGCGCTGAAGCACTGAGAGGGAGACTAGGAGCTAAGAGGTGTCCCCAAAGCCTCTCCCTTGAGTCCGACTGAAGAATCCTGAGTCCTGAACCCCGTGGACGGCGCCGACAGGGTCGGAGCTGACGTAGGCACCGATAAGCCAGGAAGGGCTGTTGGAACCGACCTAGGGACATCACACGGAGCTGAGCACTCTGGCTCCGAAAGCTGAGGTGTGCTCGGAGGAGAAAGTATCGAAGCAGGTTGAGGGACCGGCTCCGGAGCCGACTGGGTCAGAGTTGAGAACAATTTTGCCAGAACCGGTGACTGAAGGAGTCTCTGCACCACTCTATTGACGTCCACATCTGATAAGGTCCTGGAGGATTTAGGGGATAGAGAAGGAGCTCGAGACCTCCTCTCCGAAGAGGACCTGTGAGGAGGGGATACTGGCCTAATGCTAGGCGATCAGCTCCGAACAGGTTCCAAGAAGATTGGAGCCGAAGCAGGTTCCATAACAACTGACACTTCCTGCAGCCCCGAAGACAATGGAGCCGAGGATGTCGAAGCAGACTTTGCTATTTTCTCCGGTGGCTCCGAGGAGACTGATGGAATTGTTGAAACATATCTACCTCTTGAGAAACTTGGGAAGAATTGTTGAAACATATCTACCTCTTGAGAAACTTGGGAAGAGTTGTTAAAACATATCTATCTCTTGAGAAACTTGGGAAGAATTGTTGAAACATATCTACCTCTTGAGAAACTTGGGAAGAATTGTTGAAACATATCTACCTATTGAGAAACTTGGGAAGAATTGTTGAAACATATCTACTTTGGCTGGTGGATGAAAGGCTCCTCCCAAAACTAAGTCCAACAAATAGCCTATGAAAATCATTCTGTGGGACTAGACGAAATAAGATTCTGTGAATTGATATGACAACCCAGATTAAGCAGAAGTTTCTGAATAGTTTCTAAAAGTTCTTGACAGCTGGAAAAAGTCACCAAAGATAAGGTAATCGTCTATTTATGGAAAGATGTGAAAGGTCTGTAGTCTGAAATGACTGGAGCTAGGCATTTTGTGAATGCCCTTGGTGCAGTGGAGAGTCCAAAGGGAAACAAAGAGAACTGATAATGTCAGCCAGACACAGCAAATCTTATGAAATGCCTGAAATGCTTGGCAACAGGAATGTGATGACAGATGGCCTTTAGATCCAGCTTTACAATGAAAGTTACAGGACAGCTTGGGAAGTGCTAGATATTGGAGTGATAATCTGTTGAACTTTGGAATCTTGACAAAAACGGTTAGAGGAAAAAAAAAGATCTAGCACAGGTCTCCACGAACTTTCTGTTTTGGGAACTAGAAACATTCTTGAATAATAATCTTTGCCTAGGAGACTGAGAGACATTGTTTCTATGATTCTCTGAGGTACATATGGTTCTGTGAGGCAGCATGTTTTGCAGAATGGGAGGAAAGCAAGAAATATGGCTCCCTGGACAAAAAGGAATCCCCTGAAAGAGTAGAATGAACTCCCACTAACAAGAGTACCTCTGATGGACTACTTTCAGAGCCCAAATGTCTGACTAACTAATGCTAAAAGGGAAGATGAAGTCTCAGGGACACAGAAAGGTTGTCAGTGTGGGAGGGAAAGGAAACCTGAACAGGGGGATAGTCATGCTGACTGAGGACTGTTCTTGATTTTTGGAGACTATTCCTTTCTTTTTCAAGCCTTCTTTCGTTTCTTGAAATCCTAATTATTAACTCCTTGCTGATTAAACTACTTATTGGAAAAGGGGGCTGAGGAGGAGGGAAAAAATATTATTTGGTCTGAAAAAGGAAGGTGGAAAGTCTGAGTTAACTCCTTGAATCAGTTTTCGCCTTTCATCACACTTCTTAAGCAGCTCAGCTGAAGAAAGGCCAAACATAGTCTCATTATTTAAGAAAAAAAAAATAATAAAATCCTTAGGAAGACTTTGAGAACAAAACAAAGCAACTATCCGCAAAACTGATCAAGAAGCAACTTCCAAGATGGTGGCACACTAATCAACAGCTTTACTTCTGCTCACCCAGTGTGAAATAAGAAACTTAGAGATAAGGGCTAGTAAGTCTGCCAGTTTTGGTAAAATTCAGTAAGTATACTGCCTGGATGCCAGCAAAGAAGAAATATGGAAACCTTGAAAGAAAATCAACAAGGGACACTAATGAGAAAGCAATGACAGGGAAGAATCTTGCAGCTGTTCAGCAAAAATAAAAAAAACAGGTTAAGATGCAGTTTTGGTACCAGAGACGGCTTCCAGTAATTTAGAGGAAAAAAAATCAATTGTGCTCAAAGCTGACTAAAATAAATGAAACAGTAAAGGAATATACTAACTCAAACAACAAAAGTCTGGAAAATAGAAGAAGCTTTAAACAGCTAGTCAGATAATCAGATGAACTGATAAAACTGTAAAACTTAGAGAAAGAAATGAAGAAAAGGCTGGTAGTGTATGAGACTGCTCAAGAAGGGGTGTTTTAAAAAATGTTAGAGTGAGAAGCCAGCGTACACAGAGAAAACCTGGGATTTTCTGCTGTACCAGAAACACTGGAAGGAACAGACTGTATTAATTTTATGAAAGCACAAATAAGAAAATGGACTGGTATTCCACAGCAGTAGCTGTTAATTGAAATGGCATATTGTGTGTATGATCCAAACTTGGCAATGAGAAAGCAGCCAAGACCTCTATTAGTAAAGATCCAAGCATACCAGCAGAAAGAGCTGATCCTGACAAAACTGTGGTAGAAGGGCAAAGTATTAAAAACTGGAGACTGTAGAGTACTTATGGAAAATGATTATTCACTGTACACCAGGTAGAAGAGAAGCTAATTTATCCTAGCAATCAGGGAATGTCAAGAGGCAGATGAGAAATTCATAACGAATTCATAGTGGTCTTCCATAATGAAGTTATTTTTTGATGTAGAACACGGGTAAGGTGGAAATACAAAAGTTTGTCCATCAAAAAGTGAGCTATCAAACATAAGGGAACTCTACTTTTCATCCTGTTGATAATAAAGCCCATTGAGAGACTTTGCCAGTAAACCTTTTCCAATGTTCCAAAGGAAAATGCTCGAGAGACAAGAAAAAGCACACGAGTTGAATAAAAGAATCTGGAGTAACTTGGACTTGAAAAGGAGTCTAAGGCTGGGAGATAGAGATGAACAGGAAAAAGACCACCAACACTGAAATTAGTGACTCAATGTGAGACTGTAAAGCATCAATCACATTTGTGAAATATACCTTTACAAAAATAGTGGCTGAGAAAAATTGGATATTTGTTGACTTCATGTTATTAATGCTTGGAAAGACACTAGAAGGCAAAAAAAGAAAAAAAGAAAAAAAAAAACCGAGTAACTAAGTAAAACAATATTTGTTCTTAACAATACTTGTATACAACAATTCATGATGTAAATTTTATGTTATATAGTAAAGCTTTCCAGTGACTACTGTATGTGATAAAGATACTAAATTTAAAACAAATCTAAACATTTTTTTGTGTAAGCATGTGGGCTTTTTAAAAATAAGAGAACACTTTGAATGTATTGAAAAGTGTTCCTTTAGTAAATAAATGCTCAGTGAGAGTTGAGACGTTTGCAGTTGAGGGCAGCAGTACATACAGTACAGAAGGGTACAGAGAATAGGCAAGAGGGGGCTAGAATGTACTGAGGAAAACTGGCAAAGGAACCAAGGCATTTGGAGCAAATAACTAGAGAGGGAAATGTAACAGAATGGGAAGAGGCCAAGAAGACATCTGGACTGCAGGCTAGAGACTGTCTTCCTTATTAGGGATTGATATCTGAATATAGGCAAAAAGAAGGGGAAGGGGAAGACTAGGTGAAAGACCTGGCAGAGTTTTTACTTTAATGTAGAATACAAGCTGCTGTTAAAGCAGTATAATTAATACGGCATGTTAAATATTGCATGATAACTACAAGAACCAATTACAGGAGGTTAGAAAAGATTGGAAAGAGATTGGATGAGCAATACATAAGGAAACAATGGGAGGACACAGGCACGGCTTCCAAATATGCAACAAAGTTTGGAAGATTTAAGACTTTTTTTTCTATGAAGTGTTTGCCTAGGTATTTTTATACTGCAGCAGACTCCACCGATTTTTTTCCTCGGGTAGATGCCAAATGTTGGAGGTGTGATGGGGAAGAGAAAGATAACTGGGAACGTGTTTAGGTAGCATAATGAGTTGGTAGACTTTAAAAAATTTCTACAGAGTGTTCTGTGAGAAATATATGGAGAACAAACTGTTGTAAATAATGAAATGTTTTGGGAGCTGGAATAGTAGATCAGAATTTTGTAGCGATAGTAGTAAGGCCTTGTTAAGTTTAATTCTGGTGGCTGTAAAAAAACAAAAAAAAAAAGCAGTTCCTAGAAAATGGAAATCAAAGTATAAATCAACTGTATTTGAAGTACTGAATATTGCAAAAGAACTGGAAGTAGGATCTTTACTTTAGAAAAGGGTAGAATCAAATTACATAGGAAAAATGGATGTTGTGGAAAACATACATGCAGAATAATATTTTGGATGAGTGAGGTTTAGGGGAAGGCAAGAAATCAAGTAATTCATGCAAAAATCCTAAATATTCTAGACTGTTGCATATTTGAGAGACATTGTTTTCCCTGTGAAAAGCTTACCTAATTCTCTCTTCCTAATCTTTTCTGAATCTTCTGACTGATTCTTATACTTATGCTGCAATATTGTATATGCCCTACTAATTATCCCTTTTTAATGTGAGATTCTTTTCTAGATTGAATTAAAATCTCAACTGGTGCAGATCTTTCATTTAGGATTCCCTGTCCCATTCTCTACACTCTGATATCAATCTCTGATAGGAAAGACAATCACCAGCCTGCAATCCAAATGTCCTCTTAAACTTTTGCCATTATACTACCTTTCCCGTTCTATTTGCTCCCAATACCCTGCTTCCTCTACTAAATCCCTGCCTGTTCTCTCTATCCTAATTGCAGTCATCCCTGTCAGCACAATTTCCTTTCTCCATTCCAGTGTTGGCTTAGTTCTTACTATACTTTCTGCTACTTTACGAATATAATATTTTGTATGACTGCTGTTATTTTTCTTACAAAACTTTGTCCAAAATCTCATTCTTTCCTTATTTCTTTAATTGCCCATCTGATTATCATCCCTTTCCTCTCTGAACTGTAGCTTTCTGCTTGTGTTATGTACAATAGCCTTAACTGTGTAGCTGTAATCTCAAACCATCTTGTTCTGTTGGAAGGATCATTGTAGTCTAGTTGATTCTTGACCTCTTCCCCTCCCAAGTAAAATTCTTCAACTCTTTGTTAATTACTATCCACAACTTCTCCTCTGGTTGATAAAAATATGTCTGACCTGTGTATAAGACTAAAGGGACTAAAAACATTTTTACTGCTTGTATCTTGCTGTTCATATCCAAAGGCAAGAACTTCTAGTTTGCCAGTTTTTGTATTTTTTTGTTTAGTCTCTTCCCACATATCCTTGCTGCCATAATAGAATCCTTTTTAATCCACACTCCTACGTACTTCATTTTATCATGTCTGTGTGTGTGTGTGTGTGTGGGGGGGGGGGGGGATTGCTGAAATTCTGAGGATACACAGTTTATAGCTATACCCTTTGTTTTATCTTCATTCATTTTATATCCAAAAAAATCCAGAGCTAAGAATGTTCAACAATGCTGAGTTTTCCTTTTATGATTCCATCACATACAAAATATCATCTTCAAAAAAGACAACTTTTCTTGAACACCATACCAATTATAATCTTGAATTTCTGAGTCCCTTATTTTCTTTGCCAATGGTTCTAAAGATAACACAAATAAAAGGGAAAGAGGATACCCCTGCCTGGTTCCTCTGTTCAGACACAACTTATCAGGGAGAAACACTCCCACATTGATATTTGCCTCTGATCCCCCAATATCCTTCTAGTTAATATTATTATTATATCAGGAAATGTAAATGCTTCCATTGCTCTACTCATAAAATCCCAGCTTACTCTATTGAATGCTTTCTCTGCATCAACAGCCACCAATAGAAGAGGTACTTTCATACATTCTGCTTCCCTCTAGATCATTATTCTATTAATGTTGTCAAATTTACATATCTTATCAATTGTGGCAACACCTTTGCCATTCTTTTATCCATTATAGATATAAACACTTTACAGTCATGGTTTAAAATTGAAATGGATCTATATGAAGCTGGATCAGATGGGTCTTTACCATCTTTGGGTATTACAGCAGCCAGAGCATGTTTCCATGATGTTTGTGCCTCTCCTTATTTTAAAATACTGTTAAACTAAATCTTCCAGATTTTTATCACTCTCTTTACATCCAAACTTCCACCAGAATACCATGTAATCGTGGAGACTTTCCTGTAGACTGGTTATACATCACCATTTTTATCTCATCTCCTCCTATCTTAACTGTTAATTACTGAACCTCATATATATCTAACCTTGGCATATTTAAGTTTCCCATAAATATTTCCTTTTGTGCTTTTTTCTTGAGTTCCTCACTTCTCTGCTTTACACAAATTATCATAAAACTTCTGAAATATCTCTAATACCTCTAATGGATCTCTTATAATAGGATCCCTAAGTTTGGCAATAACCCTTTTTACTTTCTGTTGCCTAAGTCATTGTGCCACAAGATTTTGTGCTCTGGAGTTATTAAAAAAACAGTTGCTTAACAGCAATCTTTCTAAAATCATGCACATTATTCAGGTACTCCCTTATTTTCTTTTTAGCACTCTGCAATCGCCTTTCTTGTTTAATGAGATTCCTCTTATTTTGTAATACTTTAACTTCTGTCAGCCCTTCTAAATAATTATTATTACTTCTTAACCAGATCTCTTTTTCTTTTATTTATACTCTATTTTTAAACTCCACTTTCATTTTATCCCACCTATTAGATTACCAACCAACCTATAACTTCTGGAGTACTTTCTATCTTCCCTAATAATGCCTCGATAATTTCCATTATCTATTCCTTAAACTTCTCTCTTTTTAACAGGTAGGTGGGGAAGCATTAGTGTCTCACGTTTACTTCATTACCCTACATTTTTATCTTAGTAATTATTGGCACATGATCTGAACTAATTACTGAATGAGTGTCAAAGTTCCCAATTAAGTGCACATTCCTGTGAAATATAATTTCTGTCTAGTCTAGCCCAGTTATTGTACCTTGGGGAATGATATATACATTCTCTCAGAGTTCCCTACTATTAAATTCATGTCTTTCATACCAAATATTTTTCAGGAATTTCTTCAGAAATCTACCCTGTTTTGCTACGCTTCCCTTCTAGACTGCAAATACATTCTCATTGTTGCAAATCAAATCCCAGTCCCCACCTATATGTAATATTCCCTGCTGAAAGCTGATTATCGCTCCCGTTTTTTTTTTTTTAAGTTCCATAACAGAAGTTTTAGGGAATATAACTAAATGGCAGTCTAATCCCCATCCCTTGCCAGCAGCCCTTTACTACTACAAATCTGTCATTATTATATTTGCCCCATCTTCTTTCACTATTGAATATTCTCTAGCAATTAAATAAGTATTCCTCTTTTCCTTTGTCTCTGATATTCTGCTGAATATCTATCCTGAAATCCTTTCTTTATGAAATTCACATGCTCAGTTCTTTCCAAAAGTGTCTCCTGTAGCACTGCTATTTGCACTCTGCATTTCCTAACACAAGTATTGTTTTACTATATCTGAGACCATTCACATTCCAAGATAATATGGAAAGTGTCGACATTATGGTAAAATGTCATTATTTTCAAAACAATGCTTCCACACACATGGCAAGATACAAAGGCCAAAATCAAATCCAAGAAACAACAAAAACAGCCCGCACTCAGCATGTGAGGTTCAAATAATTTAGAAATGTTTATTGAGCAACAAAATATTTCACATCACAAGATGAGAGCACTACTAGCTTTCATCAGTGTATAGAAATAATCACACCACACAACTCAGAAATACTAACACGCTGGAAAACAAACTATCACTGGATAATTACAGGTGCTCATTTAGACCAGGTGAGAATAACCTGCCTAGTCTAATTATCCAGGCTTTCTCCTTTTTATCCAAAATATTGTGCCATCCTGCTTTATTATTCTTGTCTCCCTGAATTCTATAAATCATAACAAACATAAAATGTGCAGTAGGATGTCTCATAGTATGTTTATATAAGGCACTGGATATCTGTTTGTTCCTAATATCACTCAAAAGTTCTGTAATATGCATCCTAAATGAACATGAAGTTTGTCCCACATAAAAAACTAAACGTAGACGTAACTAAATATATAATCCAGGCCGTACTACAGTTGCCAAATACATTAATATCATAGACCTTTGAAGTGTTAATAGTACTAAACTATTTTTTCTTCAAATACATTTACACTGTGAACAATGACCACATGGGACACAACCCATCAAAGTATGCCCACCAATCAAAGTTTGATGTGGGACAGTGTAACTAGATTCTTCTTATAATGACTGAATAAACTGCCCAACATTTTGCTTCTTCTAAATGAGAAGTGACACCTAGATGTCAAAATGTTACACAACTTGTCATCAGATAATAAATATATATCAGTGTTTCTGTATCAAATCTATAAACAAGGACATATTACGACTGTAAATGGTAATCCGGTCTAGGACATTAATGTATTTGGCAACTGTAGTACGGAATGGACAGACAGCTGCTAACACAGGCCCTAGCTAACCTGAAACTGAGGTCATACATGCTAAAATGCAAGGTACTGCCTGTGCTTCTACTTATACTAATTGGTGTCTGTTATTTTTTATCTTTATCTCCCCACATGGGAAAACAACATGCATGCTTTCAGAAATCATTAACTTGTATCCCTGAAGAATCCAGTGTGATCTCTTTTACTGACCTATTGTCAGCTTGTCTCTATGGAAAACAAAGAGCAAAAGAAAATTGTAGTCTTATCCTGCAGCCTCTGAAAGAAAAGCTCAAACATTTATTGCAAAAGGAAAACTTTGTGTTATATTCAGTGTTTTCACATTTACTTCTTTCCACTTAAAATTTGTTAACAGATTAAGCCAAGGGTTTTAATCCAGACATTTACCTATACAAAAGCAAGAGAAAACATAACAGCTCTACAAATATTATGATCTGTATACTTTTACACCCCATCCTCCACCCCAACACAAGATTAAATCCGATTAACTTAAACATGCTTTTGTCTTTTTTCCTCTTTTTGCATTGTAAAGCCTACATTTCTTAATACCAAAAACGAAAGAAAAAAAGGAGAAAAGGAAGAAAACAAGAAGCATCTGTTTACTTTAATAATACTTTACTACAAAGCATGAAATTTATATTGTGAAAAGTTTAATTGAAATATAAAAAAATAAATAGTTTTACTTACAGTTATGTTTTTCCTTCTTCCTCCCCTTCCCTCAGATTCCTTCCAAACATTAATGACATGAAGTCAGGTAAATGCTTTTCAGTTCCGTACAAGTTTAACAAAGTCAACAGAAGTCCACTCTTTCCATTTATTCTTATACAACCATATTTCATAAATGCAACTGATGCTTTGCAGTCTCACATTTATTTACTAATTTCAGAGTTGCTTGTCTTCTTCCTATTCATCTCCATCTCTAAACTACAGATTCCAGTTCAAATCCATGGAGTTCCTGATTCTTCTGGTCAACTCCTGTGCTTTTCTCTGTCTCTCAAGCATTTTCCTTCAGAACAGTGTAAATGGTTTCACTGGCAAAGTATTTATTTGTGCTTTATTATCAGAAGAACAAGAAACAGAGTCCCCCTCTTGCTTGATAGCTCTTTTTTTGTTAGACAGACTTTTGCATTTCCTCCTTAACCCATTCTGCATCAAAAAATAAAGGATTCCTCAGGAAAAAAATATTCTTAAGACAGCTGGATACAGCACCTTGAATCTCATACCAGTCTCTAAACATTCCCTGATTACTAGAATAAATTTGATTTTCTTATGTCTGGTGTACAGTGAATAATCATTTTCCACAAACACTCTACTGTCTCCAATGTTTAATACTTTGTCCTTTTACCACAGTGTTGTCAGGATCAATTCTTTCGGCTGGTAGGTTTGCATCTTAACCAATAAAGGTCTTGGCTGCTTTCTCCTGGCCACAACTGCAGCATACACATGATGTGCCCTTTCAAGCAACAGTCCCTGCTGTGGAAGGTCAGTTCAGTTGCTTATCTTTACCGTCATAAAATTAATACAGTATGTTCCCTCTAGTTTCTCTGGTACAGCAGAAAATTTCAGATTTTCCCAAGTGCTCTGTCCTCTAATTCTACCATTTTTTGAAACATCTCTTCGAGCAATGTCATACTCAGCCAGCCTTTTCTTTATTTGGCCTTCTGATTTTTGCAGTTTTATTGGCTCATTTCTGTTTATGTTTCTTCCATTTTCCTGCCATTTGTTATTTGAGGTTATATATCCCTTCACTATTTCATTTATTTTAATCAGCTCTGAGCACATATGACTTTGTTTTTCCCTCTAAATTACTGGAAACCATGTCTTGCACACAGCAGGAGCTTGAATTGCTTTTTGCTGAAGGGCTGCAAGATTCTTCCCAGTCAATATTTTCTCATCACCTTTTCTAGTTGATTTGCTTTCAGGCTGTTTTAGTTTCTTCTTTGCTGGCATGCAGGCAGAGCACTTACTAGCTAGTAACTGAATTTTACTCAAGCTGACAATTTCCCTGGCTGTTTTTTTCTCAGTTTCGGCTTTCACACCAGGAAAGCTAAAGTTAAGCTGTCGATCAGTGTGGCACCATGTTGATAGTTAGGTCTATTTTAGAATTGGAGAATAGATACTTGCGTGTAAGGGGCAGACTGTACAACCTGTCAGACCTCTTAGGAGCAGGAGGTTAACCATCAGGAAGACTGGAGTGAGAAAAACATTCCCTAAAGCAGGCAATACAGGAAGGACAGGTGCAGCTACAGGCATTGGCATCTATAACAAACCGTAATGCATTTTCTGTGCCACAGGTATCCCATTTTGTTCCCAATGAAACACTTCCTTCTTATTAGATAAAATATCTATAAAAAAGAAATTTCTTCAGCAGGGAAGTCTGTGGCTTTATTGCTCACAGAATTAGAATGCTCAGACTGGGAAGACACTCCTGAAGTACACCCCTTCCCTGTAATGACTGATGATCTGATTGAAAAATCCTGTCAAATGGAAAAGGTAATCTTTCTTTTTTATTTTCTTGCCTTAAGACTCTGAAAGCATAGAAAAAGCAGCAATCAGTTCCGTGGCAAATTCCAGTAAAATCTGCCCTATCCATGGGCAGAGAAATAGGAGACTAAGTTATTCTCACTAAGCTCACTCCCCCTGTACATAATCTGACCCTCAGGCATAGTGGACACTACACTGAACCCCCCCCTCCCAGCCAAGTGAAAATCCTTCACTCTCCTTTCCCAGATACTAATTGATGTCTGTTCTTTTTTATCTTTAACTCCCCACATGGGAAAACAACAAGGCTGGCACACCATGTTAAATAATAAAATAAAAGTTGGATTATTAGGCTGGAAGCCTTGTTCCTTCCTGGACTTAGAGAATTTGAAAGAGACAAATCATTTGCAAGAGGTGTGTTTTTTTTGCCGTGCACCTGGCCTTACTTGCATGAATTGTTGATGGTTTACTGGATTATGTTATTCATGCTGTGGGCCACACCTGATATTTTTTCATCGACAACTGAGTTTATAAGTACATGGACAGTGTTACTGGAAACCAATGAGAATGCTGTTGCTTACTGTATGGCTTTATGTGGAGGGGTGCTATACAAGCTTACTAAGAAGTTTATTAAAAACAAAGAAAATATATAAAATTTATTCAGCATATTGGTTGGACTCTAACATTATCTTCAGTTATTTTCAGCTCTTGAATGAGTATTTTTTTTGATAAAATACACAGGAGCCATTGTTGGATGGCATTTTGAATGTGGAAGTGGTGTTTGCCATCCAGAACATCTTACTGGAGGAATGAGCTCTCTTCCTGTTTACTGTGATAACATTCTGAAGGGTGTTTGAGCCGTGGAAATGGTGTGTATGATGTTTTTTCTGCTTTCTACATATTAGTATGATGGAAAAGTACTACACTGTGTGAGTTTGATTTTTGCTAGCTGCTCCTTATTTGTGGCTGTAAATAACATTAACATCTATAGTCCTAATTTGCTCTCAGAAGCCTGGGTGAAGTAGTACCATCTTGTTTGATATTGCAGGGTCCGTATATTATACTACATTCCAATTTATTTAAAAGATGTCTCAGAATTATTTGTTTATTTTGTAATTTTTGAGAAAAAGAAAAAGAAATTAAATGTAGTCACTATTTCCACACTCTTTTGGGAAAGCTTTGGATTGTTCCACTTGTGATCTACCACCAGAAACCTGGGTGAAATGGTTTGTTCTGGGAAGTATTGGTGAGTCTACCCATGCTATATTATCTAGAACAAGAAGTTTTTTTATTGTCATTTTTGGTGGACAGTATACAACTGAATTTAATTTAAACAACTTTTTGTAAAGAAGATTAGTGTTGGCAAAAATGGATTTAGCTCAACTTGTGAAAGGGCTGACTGCTGATAAAAATGACATGGACATTTTTGAATGTACCTCACAAGACATCTGCAACAGCTGGAAAGGCCACAAAAATACCTCACAAAGAGGATTACAGGACTCAAACAGATGCCCTATGCTGACCGTCTCAAAAAACTACAGCTTTACTCCGTAGCATATCGCCTACTCCGAGGTGATCTCTGCCTAACATACAAAGCTATGTCAAACCCAGAGCTGTTGGACATGCTACACCTAAAGAAAACCCAATCCCTCCAAGCTACACGCTCCAGGGACCTAAACCTTGTCCCACAATAAACAGAACATGCTGGAGGGATAGATTCCTGTCCCAGACACTTCCCATACTCTGGAACAAGCTACCTATCTATGTCAAGCAGAGTTCCTCATTGGCATTCTTCAAGAAAAATCTTGAGTGGATGGGGAATAGGAAATTCACCTCGGGGATCACTTTTGTGGCTCTGCTCGACAGGGGCACAGGAAAATATCCTTCTTGGGTGGCGAAAGCCAGTGAACCTTGTTGGCTACACTTACACAGGCTCTTGGACCGATAGCCTAGTACCTACCTATGAACAGAATTCTGATAAACAACATGCAGGTACTGTTTTAAATTCTACTTCTTGAAAGAATTTATTTAAACAATTACATGCAGCTATGCAGGACTTGAGAACTAATGTACTGCATTACAAACTTTTTTAAGCATATTCTACGAGAAGTTTTTGTCCTCGGGGTTTAAGTGTTCATTTACAGCCCTTTGTAAGAAGGTTGGATGACCAACTCACGAGTGAATGGCAAGAAGCTCAACAGTCTGCTTCAATGCTTTTTGAAAAGGTTTTGTTGTCATTTTGTGAAAGACAAATAGAGTAGCTGGGTGATAAAGTGAGGATGTTGCATGAGTCAGTGAAAAAGTTTGAGTAACATGTTGAATTTGTCAAGCAGACTGAGATGCTGACACAAAAAGAAATTGGTCACTGTGGAGGGTGAAATAAAAGTTAAAATCCTTAAGAAATTTTCTGGAGATTCTAGAGATTATCAGGGTGGGAAACAATTTGATAGGAAGGAAGTGGTTACGTCTGTGAATACGGAGGAGCAGCCTTATGTTAAAAAACATAGGAGAAATAAGTCTATTTTAAAAAAAAATCTGATAGCATTTCTGAGATTTTGGCTGAAGAATTTTCTTCAGCCACTGAGACTGATTTAGAGACTTTACCCTCTTCTCCTAGTCCCAAAAAGATATCGATGGGTATCCCTTTACACCAGCCAGAAGGGCTGGAAGAAAGCATCAGCATAGGAGGTTCTACGCTACAGACATTACTGCAATTAATGACGACCAAGTAACAGAAAATGTGAATGTTCATAATATATCATCTGTGTCTTTGCCTTCTGTTGATACTGAATTATTAAACAAAGGTTTGAGTTTTCTTCCATGTTATAATGTACCAGAAGACATCTTTGCCAGTGATGCGATATCTTTTTGCAAAATATTACATTTGAAATGATATTTTCTGGATAGACATGATCAAGAGGGCATTACTTCTAGGTTCAGTTCAAGCTCTCTATTTTTGAACCCCACATTATATTTGTGGCCAGCTTCCAGTAGCAATTGTTGAAGGAATGAATTATATGTACCATGCTCATTCTATTATTAGGAAAAATAACTAAAGTGGAATGGGAGGCTATGAAAGATTTGGCTTCTGATAAACAAGTTGTTATTAATAAGGCAGATAAAGGGGGTACTGTAGTTGTATGGAACTGGGTCATGTACTATGCAGAAGCCCAGAAACAGTTATCAGACCATCGATATTATCAAAGAATGTACCTGGATCCCACCTCAACATTTAAGATAGAAACTGACAGTTTTTTGAGGTTAGCAGTAGAGGAGGGTATTATCTCCAGAGAAATATTTCGTCAGTTGACAGTACAGGATTCTATGAGACAATATCTGTATCTTTTACCTAAGATTCACAGGAATTCAAACTGTATACCTGATAGGCCTAATATTTCTGGTACAGGGTCTTTGACAGAACCATTATCTGAATTCCTTAGGTATTATTTAAAACCTTTGTTGAAAATGGTACGATCTAGGATTCAAGATACCACTGAAGTTTTGAACATTACTGAACATATGCAATTAGATCATGGTTGGTTATTGTATACATTGGATGTAAAAGCTCTATATACCAAAATTCCTCATTAGGCGAGCGTGTTGGCCTTAGAATATTGGTTGAATAGGGCATTAATATATAGCCCGGGTGTTGGCTGAATATGTTTTAACAAAAACTGTGTTTTATTTCAGAGAGGAATGTGATTTACAACTTAGGGGTACAGCTATGGGTGCATCATCTGCTCCCATTTATGCTGACCTCTTTCTCTTGTGAGTCAGGCAGAAATCAGAACAGATCAATTAAGGACTCACACATAAGAGAGAACAGGTCAGTTAAGGTTAATCATCTGTGAACTGAGGGGGTGCGGCTAGGAACTAAACCTTCTATTAAAGGGGTAAAAAAAACATTTCAGAGCTTTACTAGAAAGTCTCACTCAGACTCTGCTACACTTTGCTGTGAAGGAAAGGGTAGTTTGCTTTTTATTTGTTGTATTTTGTATTACTTTATTGCCCTTTTCTATTTTGAATACCGTGATTTGTTTTCTTTACCTTGTGTTTTACTTGTATTCTGCTTTTAACTGCATATTAAAACTTGAAAAGAGACCACAGCTCTGTCTCTTGTGAGTCAGGCAGAATTTTTTTCCCCATCCTCTCACCCAGTTACTGTTGTGTTCTTAAACACCACTGTCTTTCTAGTTGCCTGCCCCTTACGTTAATTTGACCATATATCTCATTTCCTCTCTGCTTTTACTGGCTTGTGTGAGTAAGCGTGAAATTATCACGTTGTGAAATAACTTCCCTTCAACTATTTACATTTATTGGCCATCTTACTGTATTCCATAGTACCAGAATACAAAAGTGACCACCCCTTTTCAATCTTGCTGTTTTAAAAATAGTGACTCTCCACTAAAACTTAACTTTTTAGACAGGTAAATTTAAGTTACCTTCTTTCACATCGAACTCCTCTAGTGCACACCGCAGTATTTAGAATAAACCACTTTTTTTCGTCTTACCTTTAAGCATCCCTGTGACTAGCACTTGCTCTAAAACCTGCTGGAAAGCACTAGGAAGCCTTAAAATGATACAAGCACTCAACTCTTCTTGTTAATAAGGAGAAATTAATCATAGGCACTAAACAGCCTATAATTGTGAAGTATCTTGCTAAGGTAAGGGAAAACAGCTCTTGTACTTTACAAAAAAAAGCACCAATCCAGGCATGTCCAAGGGTCAGCTTCCGGTGATTAATCCTGACCACCTGGTGAATTTGGGCATACTGGGGCAATATAACAATTGCCTCATGTACACAGACAGCCCTCTCCTCCTACCACCCAACACTACAACCTGCGAGAGATGCACTTACATAGCCAAACTGGAAGCAAAGCTCTCTCTAGCCAAGATTGTGCTAGACAGTCAAGAGGAGAAGGTTAACAGCTGCACTACACCTCAAGCAACACACAGCCTTTCTAAACCACACCAATGATGCCCTCACATAACAACACTAAACCCTCATATGCAGAGGCCCTTAACAGTAACCTACCCAAGCAACAAGGACCTCCGAAGCTGAAATGCAAACAAACACCAATCACAACCAAAGTGTCACATAGCTCACACCAGTGTGCCACCCAACAACAGCCCCTTAGGCAAGACAATGTGCCCAACACTTTAGTCATAGGTGACACTATAGTTAGGCACATTGATGTCATGTCCCACTCACCAGGCTGAACAAGGAGAAAATTACAGTCATCTGCCTGTCGGGTGCCAGGATCCGCCACATAATGCATGCACTCAAGTCACTCCACAACTAGTACAAATATGACTCTGTCATTGTCCATGTTGGAGTGAATGACTTGAGATGTACCTCCCTGGATTACATGGAAGAGCTCTCGGATCATGTTGCCCAGGCAGTTATGACCCTCCCTGAGTAGCATCCTGGCTTTGTCCAGAATGATACCACAGGATAAAGACAAAATGATTGACTTCAACAATTGGCTAAGCTTCTGGTGCCATTCAAAGGGGATCCAGTATCTGTCTGACTGGGACGACATGATCAACAGACCACAATGCTTTTCCAGAGATGGTCTGCACCTGTCGCCCCTGGGATTCAGGTTAGTGGCTAAGACTCTTGCCACCTCTAGAGGGCCTTTTTTAGGCAAAGTTCAAACGACAAAATCACCACTGAAACAGATACAAGCATGCAAAATCTGAAGGTAATGCTACTCAATGCTAGAAGTCTAAACCTCAAGATGCACTCTCTTGAGGCACTCCTAAAAATGGAGTACACCGATATCTGTGCAGTAACTGAGACCTGGTTCAAGGCTCCAGAGAGCACCCCTGCAATACCAGGCTACAACTCTTACCACACTTTTCGGCCACCAAACCAGCACCAAAACACTAAAGGTGGAGGAGTGTCCATATTCACCAAGGATATTCACACCACCAGGCTAGTTGCCCAACACAATGCGTCTGAAATTCTCCAGGTGCAACTAACACTAGGTAAGACTGCAATCCAAATTGTAGCTTACTATAGATCCTCCACCATGCCCCAAGATTCTCACTACATCTTTCTAAACATACTGGAAAATACTGAGATACAACCAAACACCCTAATACTGGGTGATTTCAACTACCCTGCCATTAACTGGAAAACTACTCGTGTACCAACACCTTTGCCCAATGGTTCTTGGAATTCATAAATTCCAATGCCCTGGATCAACTAATCCATACTCCCACCAGGAGCTCCAATATCCTAGACCTGGTCATTACCAACATGGGAAATCGATGCTCCACACCTACGGTCACCCCCTCATTGGTCAGGTCTGACCATAAGCTAATCACCCTTGACATCCACATCCCTCCCCCATTCCCCAGTAAGGAAACCTCCATAAAAATGTCTCCAAGGCCAACTTCATGCTACTCAACTCAGAAGTGACAAACTTCATGACACCCATGCAGATGGGAACTGAACGTATGAGGGCTGAATCCTACACTAAGGCACTGTACAAGCACATCCACTCGTGCATGAATTGTGCCATCCCAAATAGAACCAAGACGCTCTCCACCAAAAAAAGGAAGCCAATCTGGTGGTTCCCTGCCATAAACAAACTTTACAACAAAAGGAAGAAACTGTTGCAGAAAAGAGGAAGATCCCAGGATGCAAAAAACTCCCTTACCAGCCTCAGTAAGAAGCTGAGATCCCTCATAAAATCCACCAAACCTAGTTATGAAATTAAAATTGCCAAATATTCCAAAGACAACCACAAGGCATTCTATAGCTATGTCAAGAATCTAAATGGTAATGATCAGATCTGCTTTGAGCTACAACAGAATAGCATTAAATATACTAATCCCAAGGATATTGCCAATATCCTGGCAGATCGATTCAGTGCCAAATTCACCACCCTCTCATCCCCTAAAGGGCCCATTTCAATACTGAAAGATTGTCAAATTCCAGTAATAACAGCCACACAGGTAAAAAACGCACCCTCCAGTGCTAAGAATACAGCATCCATGGACCAGACGACATCCCAGGTTGTGTACTACATGAACTACAAAATGAAATGGCACCTCACCTAAGTGTCATGTTTAATCATAGCCTTACCGCAGGCTTTGTGCCCACTGAGTGGCGCACAGCTACAATTATCCCACTCCACAAGGGAGAATCCACCTTGGATCCTAGGAACTACCGCCCCATCAGTCTGACGAGCCTGATCTGCAAGACCATGGAATGTATGATCATGGAACTTATAAACAAAGACACTGGCAACCTTCAAACATTGGACCCTACCCAGTTTGAGTTCATGAAGGGACGATCTTGTCTCCTGAACCTGAATGACTTCTTCAAATCAGTCTCCAGAGGTGTGGACGAGGATAAGGCGGTCCACACAGCCTATCTGGACCTCACCAAGGCCTCTGACACCATCCTCCACTCTGGAATCATAGATAAACTTACTAAGCTGGGCATTAATCCCTATGTCACTCAATGGGTTGCCAACTGGCTTACTGACAGAACCCACACTGTAAAAGTAGCCAACTCCAAATCCAGCTCCAGAAAAGTGACACGTGGAGTACCTCAGGGTTCAGTCCTGGGACAGCTCTTGTTTGGCATCTACTTCTCTAAAGTACAGGCCAACACTAAGGGACTCTGGCCAACACATTTCGCAGATGACTGCAAACTGAGAGCCATTACTGAATCCCCAAATGATGTGGATATTCTACAAAAGGGCCTTACAGAAATAGATGCTTGGTGCCAGAGCCATGGGCTCAAGCTCAATGCCAAAAAATGTATAGTTATCCCCTTTGGAAAAAAACATGTACCCGTGAATTACCACATAGGTGGCAGTACACTAAACACCGAAAGTGTGATAAGAGACTTAGGGACACAGGTGGACAGTGGTCTCACCTTCGATAACCACATCGCCACAAGAGTCAGGAAATCCTTCTATGTGGTACACATCATCACTAAGGGCTTTTCATCCAGAAAAAAAGGAGGTCATTGTCCCACTGTACTCATCCCTCATTAGACCCATTTTAGAATACAACGCCCCATTTGGTACACACACCTCTCAAGACATCTGCAACAACACCTGCAGTTGTGCATTTTTGCACTTGTATTCAACTCAGCAAAGCTCCCCGTGGTGTCCTGCAGAGTACTACAAGCAGCAGAAAGACAAAGAGAGACTTTCAACTGATTTAAGTATTTTTTCTGCATTTTTTCCTGCGACTGCTAGTTTTCACCTTAAACGCCATCTACTAGCATTTCTGTACTCTAAAAAGCTATTCTCTGCTGAAATACCTGCTTTTTTGCTGTTTGCACTTTTAAAAGTAGTTTTTTGTGTTAAAAGTATCTGTTTAACTGTTGTAGGCTACACACTCAAGTGTGCTAGCCTATTTAAAGCATTTAAAGTGTTTCTGTGTAGTTCACTGCACTATCTGTAAAAAAAAAAAAAAAAAAAAAAAAATATATTCTTTTTCCTGCCTTTTCTAAGCTAGTCTAGTTCAGTTCAGTTTTCAGGTTCTGCTGAATTCAGGGCTGTGGTACAAGTTCTTGTGTTGCCCATATCCTTATTTCGATAGGTGGAATTTTCTCTGCTCACCAGTGAGAGTGGGGAGCTTTGAGCAGCCTATCTGTCCCTGAAGGAGTGGTCTCAGCCCAGCAACTAATAGTTTATTGGCCATTTTGGGCTAATTTCTATCTCTTTCATCTCCCTGCCTTAAAACCCGCATTTGCACGGTTTTGCGCTTGTATTCAACTCAGCAAAGCTCCTCGTGGTGTCCTGCAGAGTACTACAAGCAGCAGAAAGACAAAGAGAGACTTTCAACTGATTTAAGTATTTTTTTTCTGCATTTTTCCTGCGACTGCTAGCTTTCGCCTACAACGCGATCTACTAGCATTTCTGTACTCTAAAAAGCTATTTTCTGCTGAAATACCTGCACTTTTAAAAGTCATTTAAAGTCATTTTTTGTGTTAAAAGTATCTGATTAACTGTTGTAGGCTACACACTCAATTGTGCTATCCTGTTTAAAGCATTTAAAATGTTTCTGTGTAGTTCACTGTACTATCTGTAAAAAAAAAAAAAAAGAAAAAAAAAACAAAAAAATATTCTTTTTCCCTCCTTTTCTAAGCTAGTCTAGTCCATTTTTCAGGTTCTGCTGAATTCAGGGCTGTGGTACAAGTTCCTGTGTTACCCATATCCTTACTTGGATAGGGGGAAGTTTCTCTGTTCACCAGTGAGAGTGGGGAGCTTTGAGCAGCCTATTTGTCCCTGGAGGAGTGGTCTCAGCCCAGCAACTAGTAGTTTATTGGCCATTTTGGGCTAATTTCTATCTCTTTCATCTCCCTGCCTTAAAACCCGCATTTGTGCGGTTTTGTGCAGTTCTGCGCATTGCGCACCTCCACGCAGCGCCGGTTAGCTAAGGTTAAACTATTCCCGGCTCCACGAAGTCTGCTCTTCAATTTTTCCCTAGGAACAGGTCAAACCTTTAACTTAAGCACTCAAACCAGTTCCTTTTAAGTCCAGCACTTGCCCAAATCTCCTAGTAAGCACCAATAAACGCTAGCACTACCCCTGCTATACTATACAGAAGTACAGGGCTCTCTATTCGTCCCTAACCAGACAATCAGTATAACTTCACTTTATCTGTGCAGGCATGTCCAAAGGGCAGTTTCAGGTGTAGTCTCCAGTCCAGCTGGTGAATCTAGGCATCTTGAGGCAATATTACAATTGCCTCATGTACACAGACAACCCTCTCCTCCTTCCCACAAACGGAAATGTATGCGAGAGATGCAACTTTACAGCAAGGCTGGAAGCAAAGCTCTCTCAACCCAAGACTGCAACAGTCAGTCATGAGGAGAAGGGAAACACTTGCACCACACTACCAGCCTCACATAGACCAATCATTTCTGCACCAGACAATAACACACAAAAACATACTCGGAGGCTCTAAATAGAAATCTGCCAAAGCAGCAGAGACCTCCAAAGCAGACATCCAAACAACCTCCATGCCCCAACAACCACATATCACACACTTCACAAAATCAGTGTGCCACGCAATCACAGTCCTTAAGGCTAAACAACACACCCAATATACTAGTAATAGGTGACTCTATTGTCAAGCACACTGACATCCCACTCACTAGATTGAACAAGGAGAAGGTCACTGTAAGCTGCCTGTCGGGTGCCAGGATCCGCCACATAACACAAGCAATCAGGTCACTCCACAACAGGTACAAATATGACCT
Organism: Protopterus annectens; assembly: GCF_019279795.1. Classification (NCBI taxonomy): domain Eukaryota; kingdom Metazoa; phylum Chordata; order Ceratodontiformes; family Protopteridae; genus Protopterus; species Protopterus annectens. The sequence continues at coordinate 1,055,945,131 of NC_056737.1, read as the reverse complement.
TGTCATTTGTCCATGTTGGTGTGAACGACCTGAGACGTACCTCCCTGAACTACATGAAAAGAGACATAGAGGAGCTCTCAGATCATGTAGCCCAGGCCGGTATGACCCTGACCCTGAGTAGCATCTTGCCCTCACCAAGAATGATACCACAGTATAAAAGTAAAATGATCAATTTTAACATCTGGCTAAGCTTTTGGTGTCGTTCAAAGGGGATCCAGTGTTTGTCAGCCTGTGATGACATGCTAGACAAGCCTCGCTGCTTCGCCAGAGACGGCTTGCACCTGTCACCCTTGGGCTTTTGAATATTGGCCAAGGCTCTTGCTGCCCCCATAGTGCCTTTTTTAGGCAAGGCTCAAAAGACAAACCCACCTCCGTAAACAACACAAGCAACCAAAAACTGAGGGTAATGCTACTCAATGCCAGAAGTCTAAACCTCAAAATGCACGCACTCGAGGCACTCCTCAGGAAGGAGGGAATTGATATATGTGCAGTAAAAGGAACCTGGTTCAAGGCTCCAGAGAGCACCCCAGCAGTACCAGGCTACAACTCTTACCATACCTTTCAGCCCCAAAACCAGGACCGAAGTACAAAAGGCGGGGGTGTATCCATTTTTATCAAGGATTCCCACACCTCCAGGCTAGTAGCACAGCACGAGGCCTCGGAGACCATCCATGTGCAACTAACAGTGGGCAAAACTGCTTTTCAGTTTGTAGCCTGCTATAGATCACCCACCTTGTCTCAGGACCCCCACTCAGCATTCCAGAGAACACTGGAAAATATGAAGATCCTACCCAACACCATGATATTGGGTGATTTCAACTACCCAAACATAGACTGGGAAAATTACTCAAGTACAAACTCCTTTGCCCAACGCTTCCTAGAGTTTATAAACTCGAATGCCCTGGAACAACTGATTACCACTCCCACGAGAGGTGACAACATATTGGACTTGATCATCACCAACATGGGAGATCAATGTTCCACACCAGAGGTAAACCTGTCGCTGGTAAGATCAGACCATAAACTAATCACACTAGACATCCACATTGCGACCCCACTCCCAGTCAAAGAAACCACTGTAAAAAACTTTTCAAAAGCAAACTTCACACTTCTCAGGACCGAGGTGGAAAGCTTCAAAGTCCCATTACTAAGGGATAATGCAGCCCAAACCGCAGAATCCTTTACAAATGCTTTCTATGTGCACCTACAGGAATGCACGGATCGAGCCATCCCAAGCAAAACAAAGACGCACTCCTCCAAAATGAGGAAACCAGTCTGGTGGACCACGGCCATAAATAAACTCTACACTAGAAGGAGGAAACTATTACAGGATAGCGAAAAATCCCAAAAAGGGAAGGCATCCCTAATCAGTACCAGCAAGAAACTATGATCCCTCATAAAACCATCCAAAGCCAACTTCGAAAGAAAAATTACCAAAGACGCTACAGATAATCACAAAGCCTTCTTTAGCTATGTCAAGAATCTAAGTGGCAACTCTCAGATATGCTCTGAGCTAGTGCAAAACGACAAAAAATACACTGAACCAACTGACATTGCCAACATCCTGGCTGACAGGTTCATTGCAAACTTTACCCACCCCTCACCCCCAAAAGGGCCCGTGTCCATTCCAGAAGATTGTAGAGCCCCAGACATCGCAGACACACAGGTGAAAACAGCCCTTTCCAAAGCAAAAAACACAGCATCAATGGGACCAGATGGCATCCCAGGCTGCATCTTACACGAGCTCCAAAACGAACTAACCCCTCACCTAAACTCACTGTTCAAACTCAGCCTCACCACAGGCTATGTACCCAAAGAATGGCATACAGCAACAGTTATCCCGCTCCACAAAGGTGGTGCCATGGCGGACCCCGGGAACTATCGCCCTATAAGTCTGACTAGCTTGGTCTGCAAAGCCATGGAGCGCATCATCATGGAACTCAACAACAGAGACATTGGGAAACTCCAGACACTGGACCCTACCCAATTCAGCTTTGTTAAAGGCAGATCCTGCATCCTAAACCTGGTCAACTTCTTTGAAACAGTTACCAAGGCCATAGACGAGGGAAAGGCAGTCCACACAGCCTACCTGGATCTCGCTAAGGCCTTCGACACCATTCCCCACTCAGGCATTACAGATAAGCTCACTAGCTTGAACATTAACCCCTATGTCATGAGATGGGTTGCAAACTGGCTCATGGATAGAACTCACATGGTCAGAGTTGCGGGTGCTATGTCCGCCTCCAAACTGGTTACAAGTGGCATCCCACAGGGCTCGGTCCTGGGACCCCTCCTGTTCAGTATATACTTCTCTGAGGTACAGGCAAGCACTGGAGGACTGTGGCTGACCAAGTCTGCACATGACTGCAAACTGGGGGCCGTAATCGACTCCCTGGCTGACACTGACATCCTCCAGAAGAGTCTCACGGAAACGAATACCTGGTGTCAGAATCATAGCCTTAAGCTAAATGCCAAAAAGTGCATAGTCATCCCCTTTGGTAAGAACAAAGTGCCCACAAACTGCCACATAGGAGGTAGTCCACTAAGTACGGAAGATGTAATTAGGGACTTAGGGACACAAGTAGAGAGCAACCTCTTCTTTGACAATCACACTGTCAAAGTGGTTAGAAAATCCTATGTAGCCCACCTAATCACAAAAGGGTTCGCATCTAGATCAAGAGAGGTTATTGTGCCCCTCTACTCATCAGGCCCATAATAGAGTACAATGCCCCATTTGGGATGTACCTAACTCGACACCTGCAACAGCTGGAAAGACCCCAGAAGTACCTCACCAAGAGGATCATGGGCCTCAAACAGTTGCCCTATGCAACCAGGCTAAAGAAACTCCAGCTCTACTCGGTTGCTTACAGCCTTCTCAGAGGAGACCTCTGCCTTATGTACAAGGCCATGTCTAACCTTGAATTAATGGACATGCTCCACCTAAAGAAAACCAAATCTCTTAGAGCCACACGCTCTAGGGATTTAAACCTCAGCACAACAATTAATAAAACATGCTGGAGGGACAGATTCCTGTCCCAGAGACTTCCCTTGCTCTGGAATAGAATCCCAATCTATGGTAGGCAAAGCCCCTCACTGACTCTCTTCAAGAGAAATCTTGACGAGTGGATGGGAAATCGTAAATTTACACCTGGGATTACATCAGTGGCCCTGCTGGACAAAGGCCCAGGAAACTAATCTAAAAGGGAGGCGAAAACCAACACACTCTGGCTAGGCTTATAAATGCCCTTGGGCAGATAGCCTAGTACCTACCTATGAACTGGAAAGGCTGCAGAAATACCTCACTAAAAGAATCACAGGCCTAAAGCAGATGCCCTATGCTGACCATCTGAAAAAACTCCAGCTATACTCTGTCGCATATCGTCTACTCAGAGGTGATCTCTGTGTAACATACAAGGCCATGTCAAACCCAGAGCTGTTGGACATGCTACACTTAAAGAAATCCCAATCCCTCAGAGCCACACACACTCCAAGGATCTAAACCTTGTCATCACAATGAGCAAAACATGCTGGAGGGATAGGTTCCGGACCCAGAGACTCCCCAGACTCTGGAATAGACTGCCCATACATGTCAAGTAGAGCGCCTCTTTGGTCCTCTTCAAAAGGAACCTTGACGACTGGATGGGAGATAGGAAATTCACCCCAGGGATCATGTCAGTCGCCCTGCTAGACAGGGGTCCACGGAAGTAAATATTGTGGGAAGAAATAGCCTGGGAATTGTTATGGCTGGGCTTGTATAGGCCCTAGGGCCGATAGCCTAGTACCAACCTATGAATCTATGGGTTTTGTTGAAGACCAGATCATTTACGATGAGTCCCACAATATTTATTTGGAATCTGTGGACATCTGAAGATGTTATATGGATGATTGCTGGTTGGTCTGGAGAGGTCTGATGTTACATATTTGTTGGAGTTTGTGGAATACCTTAATGGTAATAAATGGGGTATCCAATTCAGTATACATCATGACCCCAGACAGGTTACATTACTTACTGTTGAGGAAGATGGGACTTTGAGTAGTCATATTTTAGGAAGTTCCCCAGGTAAATACTCTTCTGCAAGTGAAAAGTTGTCACCCTCCCACGTTATAAAAAATGTACCAAAATTTCAGTTTATGAGATTAAAAAGAATATGTTGTTCTGAATCAGTATACAATACTGAAATGCAAGATATGGTGAGGAGGTTTTGTGACGGGGGATTTAAGCAATCTGATATACAGAATGTCTGTGACTCAATAAAGGAAGTTGGTAGGGTACAATTATTACAATACCAACCAAGAAAAGATATGATTGGACTCCCTAGGCTTATCACAAATTTTGGTTGTAACACTAGTTTTCTTATGGATCTGGTTAAAAAATACTGGTACATTCTACTGATGGATGACCGTTTAAAAAAGTATTACCTGGCAGATGTCTTTTGTCTTTTAGAAGGGGCAAGACTTTGGGTGAATTGTTTAATCACTATAAGAAAGGAGATTTAGGTAAACAATCCTTGGGACAGTTGACTTTAAGGGGTACAATAGTGAAAGGTTGTCATCCATGTGGTCATTGCAGTTTTTGTAAATATGTTCCTAAGGCTGTATGCTTTTCATTTGTTAATACATCAAATATGTATCAAATTAATATTTCTGGGAATGATGGTACAGACTGGGTCATATATTTGGCCACATGCAGTTCAGCCTTTTATGTTGGACAAACTTTACTTTCATTGAAAGTCAGGATTTCGGAACATCTTAGTGACATTAGATGTGCCAGGGGGTCCAGTGCTTTATATAAACATAATTTACAGCATAAAACTGCAATGTTTCATTTTGTTATTATTGATAAGAGTGTACTAAACAGGGACAACAAAGGATGCTGGCACACCATGCTAAATAATAAAGAGAAAGGTTGTATTATTGGGCTGGGGGCCTTGTTCCCTCCTGGACTTAATGAAAATTTGTAAGAGACCAATCATTTGCAAGAAGTGTGCATTTAAGTCTTGTAACACTGTTTGTTGGTACTGAAGCACTGAAGGTTAATTAAGCCAAAACCAGTATGCTGTTATGGCAGAATAAAGTAAGGGATTATGCTATTTATTAACTATTCTGGCCTTACTTGCATGAATTGGTGGTGGTTTACTGAAAAGGGTAAATCTTCCCTTGTTGGCCTAGTGGTTACTTAGCCTAGGAAACATTTTGGCTTTGTGATCATTCGTTTATTTAAAGTTTTGGCGTTCTCGGCTTGGTTATCTGGTATTTTGGGTATGTGAAGTAGACTCATAGATATATCTATAGCTATATTTATTTATATATCTATATATACATATCACAAACAAGTGCAGAGAGAGCTTGAAGCAGTGTTGCAACCACCAGCAATGCACTCCAAACAGAAAGCAAAACACAGAAACAATGGAAAGCTGTGGAAATGGTATGTTAACAAAGATACATGACCACAAATCAGCAGCAGAGTGCAATTTCTCCTCTTTCAGTACTGACACTTGCAGCAAACTTGGCAATTTTGTTACAAGTAAGTTCCAGTTTCTGATTAGTACATTGGAAGTTATTAAAAGGCAATGATATATAACAAGACCTTGTACAATAAGGAAGCAAGTATGCATAAACAGAGAAAGTCTAGTAAAGGATGATAATTACAGAGGGCGTATCCCAGTAGAAAATTATGTATTTTTCACCATTACAAGTGGCCTCCGAAAGACATGCGTGAATGGGCGTGCCTTCGCTGAAGGTTGGGCATCGGGCTGGCAACTAGGCACCATAAAAATCTACTGCCAATCATTAGCGGACTGGAGTTCCGCTGTGGCGACCCCTAACCGGGAAAAGCCGAAAATAAAAACAACTTTACTTTAGGCAATAAAGCAGCACAGCTATGGTAAAGCTATCCATCTTTACAGACATTCCACATGAAGTTCTAAAAGTCAGGAAGCCTTTCTCTGCAGTGAGGAAAAAACTGCAGGATAAGAAAGTTCACTCCCTACAAAACTCAGCATTGCTTTCAATGGTATACTATTTTTTGATCAATTACAGGTTGCAACTACGAAATTTTCAAAAATGTATTTTATCACAATATAGGCAGAAGGATAGTGGTGGTGTAGAGTTCTTTTCACCTTTAATTATTGTTTCTTACCTGCTATAGGAAGCAGCATTCAAGGAACCTAAAGACCTTTTCTGCACCAGCATAGCAGCATTCAAGCCAAGTCTTGATGTTCTCTAGTGCAAAAGAAAGAACAATTTATTTATTACATTGTGCATTACACCTTAAAAGTCTGAAAACACATGCTCTCTTTAGTATTTAACATAAACACCAATTAAAGTGTTTCTTGAGGGCAGGACATTGCAGCTAATCTTTATGTCATCCAGCACACAAGCATTACAGACATGAAAGCATTTAGCATCCAGTTCAATGGTCTTATATGCCATCATATTTTTTAAATATTTCCTGAGGTACTAATCAAAATATTTTATTACAATCTGTAAATATGGTGCATGTTAGTCAGCATACAAATACAAGTAATGCATTACTGTATCTGTTTGCTCACAGATTTAAACTTGACATTAATTGGACAACTGTATGCCTTTATCCAATTTTACTTACATGTTAAATGACCACTTTAATGGACAAAACTATAATAATTTTGAGAACTACCCTCACATTTTGCCAGTACCGGACTATGCCAAAACCAGTCGACCTAGGTAAAAGTTTTTACCTCTGATGTTTCGGATACTGAGATGATCTGTGACATCAAACAGGTTCATGACTAGAAAATGTGGTAAAATTAAACAATTGTGTGAAGTATATAATAAAAACATCCATAAGAAGCTTGGGCTTAGAGCTATGAAAGTTGACCAAAAAAATCCATATTTTAACAATCTAATTTTTTTTTTTTTGGTGAGGTAGAATATATATATATATATATATATATATATATTTTTGTCCAGTAGAGGGCTGTGCCCCTAACCACATACCTCAACTAATATAACAATCTGCAGAACAAAATTACTATCAACAAGATACAGAGTTTTGGCCCTGTTTAATTACACATTGGGCTGCTATACCATATACGTCTGCAGCTAATTCCAAAATCCAGATCTGTGACACCAACTGCGACACAAGAACATACATACACTGGCAGTTACTTCACATTAACACAATTCACTTTCCAGAAATCTTTTACTATCAAGACAAAGACATTTCATATCAGGAAGGACATACAGTCATCTGTTTCTGAATGCAGCCCGCACTGCTATGCATCTCAGATCTGACCAGCCACTCCTTACAGTTATGTACATTCAACTCTGTTTCAATCATGGTCTAGTCCATGACATCACCATTAATGAGATGGCATCTACTCCGAAACAAAAAGTCAGGAGACCCCTAGATTCGTCCTTGCACCATACCCTAGAAATGCTAAAGACTTCCAAGAACACTGTTCCCAGAGCATACAGGTTAACTGCACTGCTGCTGCAGAATGTTTAGCCATAACTTTTCCTTAACTAACTGTGACAGACATACAAGAATAATTGAAAGTCACTCTAAAGGTCTAGTAATAAAAGCAAATAAATAAAGTACATCAATGGGAAGGGAATTACCAAACTGCAAACTCTGCAGCTGAGTTTCTTCAGTCCAGGATTCATATGGTGAATGGCTAACCCTGCATATCCTGATAAGTTGCAGTGGACTGTACAAATGACCAACACTTTGAAGTTACAGTACTCTGCTCTCCAAGATACGGTGGCCTCAGAACTGATTACTAAAAAGGGGTGGTGGGGGTCTGCCACGGCATGGTGGAGAGTGCAAAGACCTTCCAGGAGAAAAAAAATATTATTGTTTACAACAGTCTAGCACACTGCTACTTGTAAAAAAGACATGTAATCCTAGGTCTATACATCGCACCACAATATTCTTCACCATGGCTGAGTGAGTCTTACAGCAAGAACAGATTTTATTCAACAAATCTCCACTCAAACATTACTGCAAGCAAAAAAACAACTTGAATTCCCTTCATGAACTCAGATCCACAAGCACATCGCTTCTAAATGTACCTAAAACTAAAATGTTTTGGGTGAGAAAAACAAAGAAGGAATTCCAAGGCTGATCACAGATGATATCTGCAACAGCGTAACTAAAAAGGCATTTCTCTGAAGCTTCTGAAAAATTTTCCTTGAGGTGTAGCACCTTCAGAGTTTGTATTATTTATATATTTGTTTACGTATTTATATGCGTTAAATGGGGTAGAGCACCGATCCACATGGACTATTTTCAACCCAATAGCATTATCTACCTAGTGACTTTCTCAGAATCACACAACAGGCAAATGGTTAAGAGGGTACAGGACCCACCTAAACAAAGAAAATGTATTTATTCTCTTTTTACTTTTCTTTCCTGGTGAAGTTTCATTTCAAGTCCTCTGGCCATGACGGAATAGGTTTTGCAGAAACAGTCTGATTAAATACACAGCAGCCGCCTTAAAGTCATACTCTTAGTCTATCGAACAAACTGTGTCCAACATATCAGACAACTACAACTGAGTAAAACATTTACTCATAATAAAAACATTTAAAAAATACCTGAAAATAAAAAGGAAATACAGATACTGGCCATCACCTCAACACTAAAACTTGTGGGCATCAACTGCCTAAACAAACACCACTTACACAAAAACACTTTACTAATCGGGTGTCGCTTCTGAATCTAGCATGTAAACAGTACTTAGGAGATACAGGCCAACTTTAAGGAGGACATCATGTTTACTGCAAGAGGTAAATTTTGCTGCAACTCTTTGTAGAATAAAAGACCATTCTTGTATTAATGTACCTAATGCATACATCCCATACTCACTCAATATTTTCCTTCTAGGTCTTCAGTGAAAAACGGACAAACGTTCATGTATGCTAGATAAAACTGTGGCAAGTTAAGAAAAGTCTGAAACTGCTCAACATCCCAAAGCACACTGCACTGCTACACCAGTGTGTATGACTTATTCTACTGAACCGGTAGCACTGTACTTCTACGACAATTCAGTCTATTCTGTAAAATGTATAAATGTGAACTGCTGATCAGGAACATTCAGTTAATAAAACATACATGCAATGTTAAGTTCATGCATACATTCAATATAATGAGCTGATGTTCACAACAATTTCCTATCACAAACCACTACTTTTCTTGCAAACAATGTAGTCATAAGCATTTTCTTAAAATTCTTTTTAAGATTTTATGAATTATTTTTTCTGTTTTCATGCCTTGTGTATGCTACTAAAACGAATGATATATAGGTTCATAACTTTATAGGTAAGTACTGGGCTAGCAGCCCTTTTCGGTCATTTTAAGTTTGGACAGTCTCCCTTTTTGTGCTTGAAATAACCCATCCCATTTGGTTATAGACTGTCCCATGGTTGATAATTATATATTACCGCTAATGAGAATAACTGGAATCATACCAATCATACCAGAGAAAATTTGAGGGGACCCGTGCATGGGATAAAGCATTTTGGAGCTGCATCTGTCCATTACAGAAGGCGGTCCTGGGGTAAATTTTCTGTTTCCCATTCATAGATCTAAGTTACACTTGAATACGGACACGGATGAACTCTGTTTTATGTGGACTGGGAGTCTGTTCTACAACAGCTGTATACTATGTGAGATATACCTGTCCCTCCAAACTGTTTTGCTGATGTTGCAGAAGAAGTTTAGATCCCTAGACTGAGTATTGCTGATACTATTTGACTTGCTGATGTGCAGTAGGTCCATCAGTAATGGGTCGGAGAATGCTTTGCATGCCAGACACAGGTCAGCTCTTAGCAATCTGTAGGATACCTAGTATAGTGACAGGGCTTTGAGTCGGTCCATGTAGAACATATTGTTTAAGCCTTGTATCCTTTTGGTAAGGTATCTCTGTGGGCATTCCAGTTGTTGCATGTGTCTGGACAGATGCATGTCAAAGGGGGCATGATGTTCAATGACTAGTTTAAGAAGGGCTGAGTAAATAGGTACAATGACATTCCTAGATCTAGACACAATCCCTTTGTTTATAAGCTATGTAATACAGAATGACTTTCTTACAATAACAGATGCATACTGGTCCAAAGTTAGGTCACTCTCTACACAAGTTCCCAAAACCCAAACTGAGTCAACGCTTAGGGGCATATTGGCAATGTGGTAGTTCCATGGGGTAGATGACTTACCAAAAGATAAAATAATGCATTTTCTGGCATTTAGTTTCAGTCCATGATTTTGGCACCAGTCATTTATTTGGGACAAACCTTCCTGCAGGACAGCTAAGTCATTTTGGGATTCAATGACTTCTCGTAGCTTGCAGTCATCTACAATCTTAGTCAGCCAAAGCCCTTTAGCATTGGCTTTTACTTTAGAAATGTAGATGGCAAACGGGAGAGATCCCAGGACAGCACCCTTGGGGACTCCACTGGTGACTGGTCTCTTTGTGGAGATAACTTCCCCTATTTTGAGGATCTGCATCCTACCTGTGAGCCAGTTGTCAATCCATAGGGTGACACAGGTGCTTGTTTCCACTTTATTTAGCTTTGCTACTATGCCTGAGTGGGGAATTGTGTCTAAAGCTTTGGCCAGGTCGAGGTATGCGGTGAGTATCACTATGCCTTCATTCATTGCTTTGGTGATCTTTAAAAAAAAAAAAAAAAATCCACAAGGTTGGCTAAGCATGACCTGCCCTTGACAAATCCAAACTGAGACAGGTCCAGTGTTTGGAGGTTCCCTGTGACTGATTAATTCCATGGTAAGTCTTTTTTTTTCCACGGCTTTTCATATGATACCGATCAGACTTGTGTCTGCAATTGCCTGGGTCTGTGGTAGGTCCTCCATTATGCAGGGGAGTGACTGTAGCTGTTCTCCATTCACTTGGTACAAAACTTGTATGGTGGATGATTGAAGTGTTGTTTGGGATGTGGCTAAAACATGCTTCATGCTATTTAAGATGCATCCAGGGATATTGTTAGGACGCATCAATGCAGCATTTTTAGGTTTTCACAGGATTTTAGGACTTGGTCTTGTGTGGAGACAAACCAGTTTCACGTATATCTTGATGGACAGATGGAAGAGAGAGAGGGGTAAAGTCAGAGCTAAATTTATCAGCCAGTAGGTCCTTTAAATCTTCAGCCTCACTGTAGGTGACATTGTTCACAATCAGCTCAGCACATTGCTTTGCTGTACTTTTGAGATTATAAAAATAACTAAAAAAAAAAAGCTTTGTGATCATCTTTGATTTGGTTAGCTATTTTACCATCAAACGTGGCTTTGGTGGATTTTATTAAGCTTATGAGTTGTTTATTTTGGTGACAAGGGCTTCAATATTCTGGGAATTAATGAACTTGGAGGTAGTGTGGCGAAACGGTCTAAGGTGCTGGATTGGACAGTGCAGTGGTGCAGCGGTAGCGCTGTTGCCTCATAGCAAGAGGTTCTTTAGTTCAATTCTCGGCTGGGGTGCCTTCTGTGTGGAGTCTGCATGTCCTCCCTGCATTCGAGGGGTTTCCTCTGGGTACTCCAGTTTCCTCCCATGTTACAAAGAAATGTGTCTGGACCGTTTCTCCCCGGGCCCTCCGCTGAAAATTGCCTTTGTTCCAAGTTGGACTTTCCCTCTAAACAAATGTTAAATAAATAAATAACTACTTCTTACTTTTAGCTAAAATAATTTTCTTTTTATTATAAAGCTTGTTGATATTACAGTTCCACCACATGGGCTTGCTTTGGGGGTTTTCCCTGCACTTATTCCTACATCATACATCTACATCTATGCAGCTGTCTGCATGCTGGTATAGTGTGGTGGTGCACGTTTCTGCATATTCAGTGGAGTTAAATGGGTTTGGTGGAGATTTGAAGCTTGCCAATGTATCACTTAGGTGTACGTAGTTTGTCTTAAAGAAATTTCCAAAGGTCCCTTGGGTAGAAGGGATCTCTGGTTTCAGTTTTATTTTAAAAAGGGACTGCTTTACTGTCAAACTTAACAAGTGATGAAGATATGCAATAGATGGTGCAAGATGCTCCAATATTAGCAAGGACAAGCTCCAAGATGTTATTCCCCTAGTGAGTGACTAATTGTTCCAAAGCATTTGTATTGCCAAAGTCCAGGAACCTCTGTTATTGTACACTAGTGGTGGTGTAGGTTTCCAAGTTTGTAGTTGGAGAGCTTAGATCACCTACAAAAATTAGTACTGCCTTTAATACTGAGTGGTTCTAGTTCCTGTAGACAGACGCACCATGGATGGATTCAAAAAATCCTGCAATTAGCCACCAAAGCAGAGTTGCACCTAACTCAATGTAAAACTACCAACAATAAGTCAAAAAAAATTTTGAGATAAGCTTAAGCAACTTGTAATTACCATTTTAACTAGCTAAATGGAGTGATTCAAAAATAGATTAATGTAACACTAAGCCAAAGGCCTGATTCCAGAGGCTGAGATGCATGTTGAAATTTCCAATATACAGCAACACTTTTGGGCAGAATTCATAGAACAGCATAATAATGCAATACTGAAGTTACTCACTGGAGCTACATTGAGTCGGATACTCAATGTTTCATTTTATTTGCATTTCTAAATGAATTTGCTTACCCCGGAAAATGACAAGATCCTAGGTAGCTCACATTCCGAGCCTGACATTGCTATGCTGCCAAGCTGTTAATGGGAGAACAACTTGCTCAGCAAGGCAGATATGTGCCAAGTGACCTTGTGGATTAGCTTAAGTCACCAAACCAGAGAATTAATTATACAGGAGGACTCAGTTTGAAGTATTCTTTGTAAATTGCTGCTTGCAACTCAGATACAGCATTATAGCTTGATTAAAACCTTTACACAAGTGCATCACAGAGATTGTGAATCTGGCTGCATATCTGATGATCTCAACAGGCTCCTCCATACTAAGCAGATAAACAAGATATTATTATCATGCCTTCTTATATGCAGCTTCAAAACTTCTCATATTCCACAGCTCCTCTGGACCTTTTCTGCATCCTTATGCCCGGGTTAAGAGGTGTACACCTCATTGGACCCCCCCACAGTTCTCTAACTTCTCAAAACAGATGTCACTTGGATGAGATAAAGTGATAAGAACATAAAATTATAAATCTAAGTGCTCTGATACATAGAAAATTCATGCACACAGAGCTGAGGAGCTACAGGAAACACCACAAAGGAAGGGGATAGAGGTCCAGAAACAAAAGCCTTATAGCATAAGATCTTGTAAAAAAAAAAAAAAAAAGCAGTAAGAGACAGCAGCTATCCTGTCAAAAGATGACCGACTCCTGCAGTGGACAGCCAAGCCTCTAGTAAACACAAAACCAAGGTATAGGAAGGTCGAACCCAGAATTAATATTTATGCCCAAGAGAAACAAACTAACTTATTAAAAATCTTAACAAGATTAAGCCTAAAATAGTTTAGGTCGTAGCTGTAATATTCTGCATATTCCTGATTGTGTTGTGGGCCTAGATGTTTGTTACAGGCTGTTTTCTGAGCTCATTGTCCAAGCCACCTTAGTTAGCAAAGACCATCCCCCACTTCAGTGAGAGTTTAGTGTTTATGGTCATTGTCTAGTTGGGTTGCCAGGGCTACGGCTTGGAGAAAGCACCTCACTGGTTCTTTTGGGCTTTTTTTTAACGTTGTTTCAGGTTTCAACTTTTTGTTAAGAAGTTAACTTGAGTGTTTTAGCCATTACACACAGAGCTATCTGAGGAGGAGCAGCTGATCTGTGATATACAGCAATAAGTAGCCTTTTTTTGCTTATTTGTAGTAGTTATTGCATATTCTAGATATTTATCCCAATGTTACTGTAAAATGCATACTTGTACTGTATTTCATAGCTATTGGCTCACTTGTGATAAACATTTCTGTTGTGGTTTTCCACCCTCCCTCCCTACTGGCATCTTGTCTTTATACTTGCTGGCCTTGCAGTTGCCCGCCCCTACTCTAAACTTGATCTTGGACAGTCCTCCCACTCTAGTGTCATAAGCTCATTCTACCTAATACAGAGAGAACATCTGAGAAGGCCAACCCACTTAGTTTCTTTCCTTCTGTCCCTCCTTTCTCCCTTTCTTTAAAAAAAAATTGTCTGAATATCCTTCTGTTGCTTGTGCTTCTCAAAAATTTTGGAAATATAGCGTATATTTTAGTGCATTTATTAAAACTATATTTGCCTTAATATTGCTACAACTCAAGTGCTCTAGGTTGCACTGCATCTGAATTGTTTTAGTGTGTTTAAGCTGCTTTTCTGTAAGTACAGACTTTTCTATATATGTAGACTAGCTACTTATTCTACTTTATTACTAGTAGCCTCTTAAATTGTTTTTCAGTTGTGCACTTGCCTTGCTTCATTTAAAAGGTTTTAAATTGCTAATTTTGTAGAGTTTTGATTGTATTTACTGTTTAGGGCTACACACTCAAGTGCATTAGCCTTTTCTGTGTTTGTTTAGTGTATTATTGCATTGTTTAGCCTGTTTTAACGAAGAAAAAAAATACTATCTTGTTTGCTCGTTTCCCGCCTTTCTTAGCTTGTATAGTCCAGGCCCCAGGCTTTGCTGGTTTCAGGACTTTATTTTCTGTGTTCAGAGCTATCCAGACCTTGCTGTGGTAGAGGGAAGTCCTACTGCTTACCAGTGGGAGTGGTGAGCATTGTACTGCCCGTCTGACACTAGAGGAGTGGTTTCCAGTGCAGAAATTGTAATTTTAGCCATTTTGGGCTGATTGCTATCCTTTTCAACTTTCTGGCTTAAAAATGTGCGTGATTGCGCATTTTTCACATCGTGCAGCACTGCTGGACTAGGTTTAAACTATTCCAGATGCCAGAAAGTCTGCTCTTCAAATACTCCCTTAGAAGTAGCTGGTTTCTCAGTAGCACTAAAATCTGAACCCCTGTGACTAGCATTTGCTCTATAACCTGCTGGAAAGCACTAGGAAGCCTTAAACTGATACAAGTACTCAACTCTCCTTGTTAATAAGGAGAAATTAATCGTAGGCGAGAAACAGCCTATAACTGCAAAGTACCTTGCAAAGGTAAGAGAAAACAGCTTTTGTACTTTACAAAAAAGCACCTAAACAGATATGTCCAAGGCTCAGCTTCCGGTGATTTCTCCTGTCCACCTGGTGAATCTGGGCATACTGGGGCAATGCAGCAACTGCCTCATGTACACAGACAACCCTCTCCTCCTACCACCCAACATTACAACCTGCGAGAGATGCACTTACAGAGCCAAACTGGAAGCAAAGCTCTCTCCAGCAAAGATTGTGCTAGACAGTCAAGAGGAGAAGGTTAACATCTGCACTACACCTCAAGCAACACATAGCCCTTCAAAACCCACACCATCAACACCCACACATAGCAACACTAAACCGACATATGCGGAGGCCCTTAACATTAACCTGCCCAAGCAACAAGGACCTCCGAAGCTGAAACACAAACAAACACCAGTCAAAACCAAAGTGACACACAGCTCACAACACCAGTGTGCCACCCAACAACAACCCCTAAGGCAAGACAACGTACCTAACACTTTAGTCATAGGTGACTCTATAATCAGGCACACTGATGTCCCACTCACCAGGCTGAACAAGGAGAAAATTCCAGTCAGCTGCCTGTCAGGTGCCAGGATCTGCCACATAACGCATGCACTCAAGTCACTCCACAACAAGTACAAATATGACTCTTGTCATTGTCCATGTTGGAGTGAATGACTTGAGACATACCTCCCTGAACTACATGAAAAGAGATATGGAAGAGCTCTCGGATCATGTAGCCCAGGCAGGTATGACCCTAGCCCTGAGTAGCATCCTGCCTTCGCCCAGAATGATACCACAGTATAAGGACAAAATGACTGACTTTAACAATTGGCTAAGCTTCTGGTGTCATTCAAAGGGGATCCAGTATCTGTCTGCCTGGGACGAGACAAACCACAATACTTTGCCAGAGAAGGTCTGCACCTGTCACCCCTGGGATTCAGGTTACTGGCTAAAGCTCTTGCCACCCCTATAATGCCTTTTTTAGGGAAGGTTCAAAAGACAAAACCACCACCGTAACAGATACAAGCATGCAAAATCTGAAGGTAATGCTACTCAATGCTAGAAGTCTAAACCTCAAAATGCACTCTCTCGAGGCACTCCTAAAAATTGAGAACATCTATATCTGTGCAGTAACTGAGACTTGGTTCAAGGCTCCAGAGAGCACCCCTGAAATACCAGGCTACAACCCTTATCACACTTTTCGGCCACCAAACCAAGACCAAAACACTGAAGGTGGAAGAGTGTCCATATTCACCAAGGATATTCACACCTCCAGGCTAGTTGCCCAACACAATGCATCTGAAATTCTCCAGGTGCAACTAAGACTAGGTAAGACTGCAATCCAAATTGTAGCTTGCTACAGATCCCCCACCATGCCCCAAGATTCTCACTACACCTTTCTAAATATACTGGAAAATATTAAGATACAAACAAACACCCTAATACTGGGTGATTTCAACTACTCTGCCATTAACTGGGAAAACTACTCGTGTACCAACACCTTTGCCCAACGGTTCTTGGAATTCATAAATTCCAACGCCCTGGATCAACTAATCCATTGTCCCACCAGGGGCTCGAATATCCTAGACCTGGTCATTACCAACATGGGAGATAGATGCTCCACACCAGTGGTCACCCCCTCATTGGTCTGGTCTGACCATAAGTAAATCACCCTTGACATCCACATCCCACCCCCACTCCCCAGTAAGGAAACCTCCGTAACAAACTTCTCCAAAGCCAACTTCATGTTACTCAAGTCAGAAGTGACAAACTTCATGACACCCATGCAGACTTAAAGTTCGACTGCTGAACCCTACACTAAGGCACTGTAAGAGCACATCCACTCGTGCATGAATTGTAACATCCCAAATAGAACCAAGTCACTCTCCTCCGAATAAAGGAAGCCAATCTGGTGATCCTCTGCCATAAACAAACTATACAACGGAAGAAAACAACTGTTGCAGAAAAGAGGAAAATCCCAGGATGCAAAAAACTTCCTCAACAGCCTCAGTAAGAAGCTGAGATCCCTCATAAAATTGCCAAAGATTCCAAAGACAACCACAAGGCATTCTATAGTTATGTCAAGAATCTAAATGGCAATGCTCAGATATGCTCTGAGCTACAACAGAATGGCATTAAATATACTGATCCCAAGAATACTGCCAATATCCTGGCAGATCGATTTAGTGCCAACTTCACCCCCCTCTCACCCCCTAAAGGGCCCATCTCAATACCAAAAGATTGCCAAATTCTGGTAATCATGGCTATACAGGTAGAAACTGCACTCTCCAAAGCTAAGAATACAGCATCCATGGGAGCAGATGACATCCCGGGCTGTGTACTACATGAACTACAAAATGAACTGGCACCTCACCTAAGTGTCATGTTTAATCATAGCCTCACCTCAGGCTTCGTGCCCACTGAGTGGCGCACAGCTACAGTTATCCCACTCCACAAGGGGGGATCCACCTTGGATCCCGGGAACTACCGTCCCATCAGTCTGACAGGCTTGATCTGCAAGGGCATGGAATGCATTATCATGGAACTTATAAACAAAGACATTGGCAACCTTCAAACACTGGACCCCACCCAGTTTGGGTTTGTGAAAGGCCGATCTTGTCTCCTGAACCTGATTGACTTCTTTGAATCGGTCTCCAAAGCTGTGGATGAGGGAAAGCTGGTCCACACAGCCTATCTGGACCTCGCCAAGGCCTTCAACACCATCCCCCACTCTGGAATCATAGATAAACTTGCTAAGCTGAGCATAAATCCCTACTTCACTCAATGGGTTGCCAACTGGCTTACTGACAGAACCCAGACTGTAAAAGTAGCCGACTCCAAATCCAGCTCCAGACAAGAGACAAGTGGTGTACCTCAGGGTTCAGTCCTGGGACTGCTCTTGTTTGCCATCTACTTCTCTGAAGTACTGGCCAACACTAAGGGACTCTGGCTAATAAAGTTCGCAGATGACTGCAAACTGGGAGCCATTACTGAATCTCCAAATGATGTGGATATTCTACAAAAGGGCCTTACAGAAACAGATACTTGGTGCCAGAGCCATGGGCTCAAGCTTAATGCCCTTTGGGAAAAAACATGTACCCATGAATTACCACATACATGGCAGTACACTAAACACCGAAAGTGTGATGAGAGACTTAGGGACACAGGTGGACAGTGGTCTCACCTTCGATAACCACATCGCAACAACAGTCAGGAAATCCTTCTATGTGGCACACCTCATCACTAAGGGCTTTTCTTCCAGAAAAAAGGAGGTCAATGTCTCACTGTACTCATCCCTCATTTGACCCATTGTAGAGTACAACGCCCCGTTTGGTATGTACCTCACAAGACATCTGCAACAGCTGGAAAGGTCACAAAAATACCTCACTAAAAGAATCACAGGCCTAAAGCAGATGCCATATGCTGACCGTCTAAAAAACCTCCAGCTATACTCTGTGGCATATCGTCTACTCAGAGACGATCGCTGCTTAACATACAAGGCCATGTCAAACCCTGAGCTGTTGGACATGCTCCATTTAAAGAAATCCCAAGCCCTCAGAGCCACACGCTCCAGGGATCTAAATCTTTTCATCACAATGAACAAAACATGCTGGAGGGATAGGTTCCTGACTAGAGACTCCCCATACTCTGGAATAGACTGCCCATACATGTCAAGCAGAGCGCCTCCTTGACCCTCTTCAAAAGGAACCTTGACGATTGGATGGGAGATAGGAAATTCACCCCGGGGATCACGTCAGTCGCCCTGCTAGACAGGGTTCCAGGGAAGTAAATAGTTTGGGAAGAAATATCCAGGGAATTGTTATGGCTAGGCTTGTATATAGGCCCTAGGGCCGATAGCCTAGTACCAACCTATGAACCTAAGCTCTTCCATTCATTAAATCATAGGAATTCATCAGAACAGTGATAACATAACCATGCTACGTTAATATAACAAACCTAAACAGTCACATGTCTAAAATGCTCTTAAGTAAAAAAAAAATAAAAAAATAAAAAAAAATCACCAGCCTCAGCATTTTGTAAAGTAAGATCAAAGAAGTTTGGCAAAAGTTTTTGGATGTGATTTATTACTGAAATATTTATTTTCAAATGTATTTAGCTGGCAATGTTATAAAAACATATTTATTTTGGTGGTTTTAAAAGTTTAATTAAATGATTAATTTTATGTTTTGATGGGAGCATTTTAGACATATGACTGTTTAAGTTTGTTATATTAACCTAGCAAGGTTATGTTATCACTGTTTTGATGAAGTCCTATGATTTAATGGATGAAAGCGCTTAACCTCGTTAAGATTTTTAATAAACTAGTTAAGTTTCTCTTGGGCAGAAATATTATTTCTGAGTTTGACCTGCCTATACCTCGGTTTTGTGCTTACTAAAGAGTGCTACGAGTAGGCTCCAGCCACAGAAATGTTCCATCCCGAGTGTGAAGTGGCACCATCAGTTATGCATGCTGGTCATTTAAAACAAAATCTTATGCACACCGTTCTATCTGAGCTCTCTAAATACAAGGCAAAAATTCATAGATTCATAGACTGTTACTATGGTAATGACCCAGGGAGCCTTTCTAAGCCTAGCCAAGATTTCCAAAAAGTATAAGGATGTCCTGTAAAAAAATTCTGCGATACACTGTGTAAAGCTAGCTGGTGTCACATTTCTTCTAAGTATTTTGAAGAGGCTAACATACTTTTAACATGATACTAACAATGACATGAATAATGGACTGATGCTTCATCCCAGGATTAGGAAACCCTCAAAGCAGAATCATACTTTGGGGGCTTCCAAGTTATCCGCACATTGACTAACAGCTTATTTCTGGCTCGCCTAGTCTGAAAACAGAAACTTAGCATTGAAAGTCAGTGGACCTGGAATTCTGGGTAAATTTCAGTAACTGACTAGTAAGTGCACTGCCTGGATGCCAGGAAGAAAGAAATATAAAGGACCTGGAGGAAATCAGCTGTAAAAGGTCTAGAAGAACACATACTGGGAGAAGTACTGGTGTTGTTCAGCAAGAAGCAGTGCAAGTTTCAGACATGACTTCCAGTAATCTACAGGAAAGTATAAAGCAGCTGCACATAGACATGGTTAAAAATAAACAAAACACTGGAGTACATCAAAACAAACAAAAAAAAAGCTGGAAAATGGAAGAAGCTTTGAACAGATATTTAGATAAAGTGTCAGAACTACAAAACTCAGAGGTTTAAATGAAGAAAAGGCTGGCTGAATATGAGACTGCACAAGAACAGATGTTTCAAAAAATAACAGAATTAGAGGACAGAACACGTAGGGAAAACCTTAGATTTTCTGCAGTACCACAGAAGCTGGAAGGTACAGTTATTTTTAAATGTAATGTGAATACTAGTTTAAACAGGTACTTTTTTTTCTTTTTCTCTCCTCTTTTCTCTTTTTCCTTGATTGTTTTAAGAAATGTAGGCACTACAACATTACAAAAAAAGGAGACAGGAAGGGTCTGGTTAAGAGAGTATGACAAAAGAAAAAATACCATGCCTTTTCTCATGTTTGCATAAGGGAATGACTGGATCAAGGCCCTTGGCTTTATCCAGTAATAAGTTTTAACACAAAGCAAGTAAATGAAAATGTTGAATATTATAAGCTCCAGTAAATAATGTATCCTTAGTAATTTTGTGTCTGGTTTGCATGTCCCTAGAAGATAATCTGATAAAGAGAAATGGATTGGAACAAGTGTTTAACGAAAGCATGCAAGTGTTTTCTCAGCTGGGACAGCTATAAAGATTAGACAAAACCACAGGATCATAGGAAGTTACTAGGCTATTGGCCCTTATAAGCCTAGCCAAGAATTTAGCCCATGCATACACAAATCAGCACCCGATGCCCCTGTCCAGCAGGGACACAGGTGGGTGGAATTCCAGGGATGTATTTTCTATTTTCCATCCAGTTATCCAGATTACGCTTAAAAATGTGTGAAGAGGTACTCTGCTTGATGTGGACAGGAAGTCTATTCCATAGATGGTGGAGTCTCTGGGACACAAATCTGTCCCGCCAGCAAGTCCTACTGATGTCACAGTCCAGGTTGAGGCTGCATGTGTACTCGAGTGGAGCTTGACTTGCGGATATGCAGCAGTCCCATCAAGGCGGGGTCCAAGATCGCCTTGTATGCCAGACAGAGGTCACCTCTGAGGAGTCTGTATGAAACAGAGTAGAGGGATAGGTCTTTTAGCCTATCTGTGTATGGTAGATTACTGAGACCCTGGATTCTCCTGGTTTGGAACCTCTGTGGTCTCTCCAGCTGTTGTATGTGCTTTGCGAGGTACAAGCTGAATGGGGAGTTGTACTCAGTAATGGGACTTATAAGGGAAGAATACAGGGACGTTATGACCTCCTTGTCCCTGGATGAGATACCCTTACTTATGAGGTGGGCCAAGTAAAAAAACTTTCCATACAATGGAAGCAACATGGTGGTCAAAAGTCAGGTTGCTATCAATCTGGGTGCCCAAATCCCTCACAACTGACTGCATGCTTAGAACACTGTTATTTATATGATAATTTGTGGGGGCATCTCTCTCCCCAAAGGGGATGATGACGCATTTTTTTGTATTCAGCTTGAGGCCATGTTCCTGGCACCAGTCATTTGTTTGGGTAAGACCCTCTTGAAGTATGTCCATGTCACCAGAGGAATTGATGGCAGCTTGCAACTTGCAGTCATCTGCAAACTTGGTCAACCATAGCCCACTGGTTTTGGCCTGTACCTCAGAAAAGTATATCCTAAATAACAGAGGACCCAAGACCAAACCCAGGGGTACGCCACTCGATACGGGTCTACTGCTTGAAGGGGCTTCCCCTATTTTGACTAGGTGGGTTCTATCAGTGAGCCAGTTAGCTACCCATCTGGTAACATACGGATTGATGCCTAGTTGAGCGAGTTTATCTATTATGCCCGAGTGGGGAATAGTGTTGAAGGCCTTGGCCAGGTCATGGTAGGTGGTGTGTACTGTCTTCCCCTCATTCATGGCTTTGGTAACTGTCTAAAAAAGTCAACCAGATTTAACAGACATGACCTCCCCTTGACGAAGCCAAACTGTGTGGGATCAAGTGTTTGGAGGTTGCCAATGTCCTTTTTAATGAGGTCCATGATAATCCATTCCATGATCTTGCAGATCAGGCTAGTTAGGCTTATGGGTCTATAATTTCCCAGATCAGTGGATGCTCCACCTGTGTGTAAAGGGATGACAGTGGCTGTCCTCCACTCAGCTGGGACAAAACCGGTACTCAGGCTTTGGTTGAATAGGGCACCTAATGGTGCTGCAAATTCCTGCTTGAGTTCATGTAGAATGCAGCTTGGGATGTTATCAGGTCCTATGGAGGCTGCATTTTTTTGCCATTGAGAGAGCAGTGATGACCTGATCCTTAGATATAAGGGGAAGGGGGAAGGTACTGAGAATGTCCTGATTTACTGATTGGGGGGGGGGGGGGGGGCAGAGGGGTGAAATTGTAGCTGAATCTGTCAGCCAGCAAGTTTGCAATATCTACAGCATTTGTATATGTGGTGTCCTTAACCACCAGTTCTGAACAGATTTGGGTGCTACCTTTGAGATTATGGACATATGCGAAGAAGGCCTTATGATTGTCTCTAGTAGATGTGGCCAATTTGGACTAGAAGTTTGCTTTGGAGGATTTCACTAGTGCTCTTATTTGCTTGTTTAGGCTGAGGAGAGATTGCTTCCAATTGGGCACCTGCTCCTTCTTGGTCCTAGACAGCAATTTTTTTCTTTTGCTATGGAGTTTATTTATTGCAGATGTCCACCAGACAGGTTTACTCTTCCTTGTGGAGGATATTTAGTCCTGTCAGGTATTTCTGATTCCACGCATCAATATAAATGTTCGTATAGTAATTTGGTATAGTTTTAGATACTGATGCTAGTTCCTAGAGAGGGGGAGGGGGCTGTGAAACTGTTTATACCATCCCTCAGGAGGCTGTAATCAGCTTTGGAGAAGTTTTTTTGATTGACCCTAGCTAGAGGGGGGGGGGGGGTAGGGGAGATAGTGACTTTGAACATGACACCTTTATGGTCGGATCTTACAAGGGGAGGATGATACTGCAGGGATGCTGCAGTGGTTACTCATGTTGGTTAATACCAAGTCCAAGATATTATCACCTCTTGTGGGGGTATCGACTAGCTGTTCCAAAGCATTTGCAATGACAAAAATCAAGGAATCTCTGGGCATTTGTGTTCTGGCAAGAGTAGTTCTTTCAGTCTATGTTTGGGTAATTAAAGTCACCCAGGATCAGGGTAATGGGTTGCATCTTGATAGATTCGAAGAGGTCTAGATAGGCAGTTTGGGCATCTTGGGTTAGATTTGGGGGCCGGTAGCTAGCTATGATTTGTATAAGGGTCATGTCAATAGTTAACTGTACCTGGAGTGTTTCCTCTGCGTCACACTGTTTGACCAGCCTGGAGGTGTGTATATCTTTAATATATATTGAAACTCCACCTCCTTTGGCTTTACTACCCACAATTTGAGGTCTGAATTTATGATAGGATGAGTAACCAGGTAAGGCTGGGGTGCGCTCCACAGCTTTGAACCAGGTTTCTGTGACTGCACAGATGTGAGCATTTTCCAGGGTTAGGAATGAATGCAATGAGTGCATTTTCATGTTTAGACTCCTAGCGTTTAGCAGCATGACCTTTAATTTGTGTTTTGTTGAAATTTTTATGTTGGTAGTTTAACCTCATCACTTTTCCTAAAAAAAGGCACTACAGGCGAGGGCAAGAGCCTTTGCCAGAATCCTGAAGCCCAGATGTGACAGATGCAAGCCATCTCTGGCAAAGCATCGTGGTCTGTCGATCACGTCTTCTCAGGCAGTCAGGTACTGGATCCCCATGGAATGACACCAGAAACTAAGCCAATTGTTAAAGTCAATCATTTTATGTTTGTATTCAGGCATCATTCTGGGTGACAGTAGAATGTTGCTTAAGGCTAAGGACATACCTGCCTGGGACACATATTCAGCGAGTTCAGTCATGTCTCTCTTCATATAGTCCAGGAAGGTACATCTCAAGTCATTCACACCAACATGGACTATGACAGAGTCATAACAGTACCTGTTGTTGAGAGACCTGAGTGCGTGTGTGATATGGCAGAATCTGGCCCCTGACAGACAACTAACTGTGACTTTCTCCTTATCCAGCCTGGTGAGAGGAACATCTGTGTGTCTCACAATGCAGTCACCTATGACTAATATGTTAGGTTTATGGTTAAGCCTTAGTGGTTGTGAGACACAGGTGTGTGAACTATGCATGGTATGTGGTTTGGAGGGCTGTGGCGATAGCGTGTGTTTTTACATCTGAGGTTTTTGCCTCAGAGGTCTCCTTTGTATGGGTATGTTTTTGTTGATGACCTCCACATAAGTGGGTGTGTGTTGTGTAGGTGTGGGTGGTATTTGAGGTGTAGTGATTGTGTTGACAACCTTCTCAATGCCAGATATATTGGCTTGTGAGCGAGAAAGCTTGGACTCTAGGTTCCTAATGTAATTGCATCTCTCGCAAATTGTGTTCCTAGGTGGTGGTAGTAGTAGCTGGTTGTCTGTGTACATAACGCAGTTGCTACACTCTCAGCATGCCCATATCAACCAGACTGGCAAGAGAAACTGCAGGAAATTGTCCATCTATATTTTTCAGAAGCTGAAAGAAGGCCAGGGAGAGCTAAGGGGTTAGCCTAAGGCCCAAGTGCTTAAACCAAAACTAAGAGGCTTAGAATAACACTTACAATTTAAACAGGCTATAAACAAGCAGTAACAAATGCAACAGAAAAGATGCCATTGAACACTTTTAGAGAACAAGCCGCAGCAAGTAGCAGAAAAAGCAAGATGAAGTAATGGAGCATGAGGAAAAAACACAAATACAGGAAAAGAAGCTGAATAAAGTGTTTTTTTTTGTTAGTAAAGTGGAAAGGGAAACAGAAGGAACAGAAGAAAATTCAAGGTTAAGGAACTAAGGGGTTTGACCTTCCCTAATTATCTCTGTATTAGGTAGAATGAGTTAATGAGATGGGGCTGGGAAGAGTGTCCCTTATCAAATTTACAGGAGGGGTGGGCAATAGCAAAAGCCAGAAACTATAAAAGCACAACAACAACTGGGTGGGAGAAAACAAAAATTCAACCACATATCAGCAATTATACAAATGGAGACACAGAAAAGTAAATAATTCAGTCAAACAAATAAATAAATAACAGTGCAGTAAACTAGTGCAGAACTGTTACACAAATAAAAAACAATGCATTACTGACAAGCAAATAAATGCAACCAGTGTAGTGTTGATAAGAAACACTGAACAATTAGATAAAGTGTGAAAAATATACTTATGTAGCTCTGTAATTCAGATTGTTTAAGAAGTACTCTCAGCCAGGCACAAATGGAGCTCAGCAAGATAAGCAGGGATTCAACTCAAATGCAATAATTTTATACCAGCAGATAAAAGACCCTTCCAACGTCATACCCTGCGGCAAAGAGATAACACAGAAGCTGTTTGACCAGTTTTACCTCTCTGGACTGAGTATACAACAAACACCCAGTAGGGACGGGCAACAGCAAAAGCCACAAACTATACAAAAATCTAACCACACATATCAGCAATTACATAAATGGAGACACAGAAAAGTAAATAATTCGGTCAAACAAATAAATAAAAACAGTGAAGTAAACTAGTGCAGAACTGTTACACAAATAAATTAAAAACAATGCAGTACTGATAAGCAAATAAATACAACCAGTGCAGTGCTAATAAAAAACACTGAACAATTAGATAAAGTGCGAAAAGTATACTTATGCAGCTGTCTAATTCAGATCATTTAAGAAGTAC
This sequence comes from Protopterus annectens, assembly GCF_019279795.1. NCBI lineage: Eukaryota > Metazoa > Chordata > Ceratodontiformes > Protopteridae > Protopterus > Protopterus annectens. Next base: position 1,055,919,240 of record NC_056737.1, on the reverse strand, counting down.
TCTCCATCAGGCACAAATAGAGCTCAGCAAGATAAGCAGGGATTCAGCTCTTACTAAAAGCACAGACTGTACCCTGTGTCTTAACATGAATGACCACTCCTTTTTGGTTAACCCTAGTCTGTCTGTATGGCTATAAGTTTAGAACTTTTGTTCTTATTAGGCAGGTAAAACTTATTTTTTTATCACTTGTGACATACGCAAATTTATATTTACATAAAAGTAAACAAACTGTTCTAACAAGTTCATGTTTACAAACATGCTTCACGTATATTGCTATATATATTATATAACCTAAGCAACATTACATAAATTATTCAATTCCTGCCTATTTTAAACTTCAAATTGTGACGATGTACATAGTTTCCTGTGTTAATTAATAGGTTTTAGGGGCTACTGGAGGGTGTTTGTTTTTTTGTGAGGGCTTTCAATAAAACAAATGTTTTGTAAGATGTGACACAGGCTCAAATGGATATGACAAGAAACAACTGTATAAAAGACCAAGCTGTCAAACAGTACATGCATGTAACATAAAAGTTGGAACTAGACATGTAACAAAAAGTAGTTATACATAAAAGGTGGGAACAATAACTATATAAGAAAATGATGCTTTCTGTAATGTCTTTACATATGAATGGTCTCACAGATAAATACAAAACAGAAAGAATAGTGAACTATTTTAAATTTAGAGTGCAAATTGCTATGCTACATGAGACACACATAAAAAGAACTGAACACGTTAATTTGATAAAGAAAAGTTTTCAGAATGGTTATTCAGCAGAATAACTGGGGCAAAGGAAAAGAGGAGTACTTATATTACAGTAGAGAGTCGATTATTCAAACTAATTGGGACTTAGGGCAGTTCGGATAATCAAAGAGATAATTGAACTGGATAAAATAACTAAACATTTTTTAATTAAATATTCTATGTTGGGAAATTACAGCAAGTGTTTTTTTAATTAGAGTTACTTTTCCCGTTATTACTTCTATGTCGTGTGTGGGTTTAAAGTACTGTCTGTTTACAGTGTTGAAATATTGCCCTGACCATGGGAGTGACATAGTAAACAAACTGCATGAGGTGGTAGGACATTGTTATTAGACTGAAATTTGTCAGAATTTTCTGATCTAACCAGTACCTTGCATGAATTATAAACCTATATTTAAATTCATTGTAACACAGCACCATCAGGCAAATTTGATTCAAAACTTTCAGCATACATCATTGTCCTGTTATCTGCTTTGGACGTAGTTTGGAGAGGAGTAGTGTTAAAGACTTTGGCAACAATCGCCACCCATCTTGCTATAGAGGACTCAAGTCTGCAGATCCACAGCAAAATCTGAACTTTTACACTTTTTGTTATTAGAATTGAAACTACCACATCTAGCTGCTGCTTTTCAAATGCTTGTATCTCTTAGTAAACTCTGACCTCATTCCTAACAAAGCTAAACAAAGATTGGATTATCAATGTACTGAAGACTGTGCTACTAAAACAGATATCTTCTCACAAGTCCTAACACTTCTAATAACCTTAAAAAACTTGGCCCTTTATTCAGTTATCTTTGCAGAATAATCGTTAACAAAAATACTTACATCTTCCTCAGTAAATTAACTTTGACAGTCTTCCAATTCAATAAGAGCACTTGTTCATTAATACGCTGCAATTGAAAATGGACCATAACACTGTGAGGAAAACCAGCTAATAGTCCCAAGTATAGTACATGTCCGTTATAAACATCATCCAGTTTTATACAATTCAGCAAAATACTAGACTTATCATTCAACTTTGCTTGCACAAAATACAAACAGTTTGCACTTTACATTTTTCGCTGACTCTCCAATCACATGTACGCACAAGCACGCACACACACGAAGCGGCAACATTAAATTCCATGAAGCAGATAAAGTGGAAGCAGCAATAAACATTAAATTCCATGAAGCAGCAACGAACTTTAAATTTTGTGCGGTAAGAAAGATGAACATACAAACGCAATGACACATGTACAGATGCAACTCTTAGGAAGCCTGTGTTCGGATAATTGTCATTTCAGATAGTTGACATTCTGATAATCGATGCTCTCTACTGTAATTGCAAGAGGAGCGCCAATACTGATAGAAGAGGGAAAAAAGATAATAATTGTAGATTTTTAGTACTAAGTTCCTACTGGCAAGTGAGGACAGTTACACTGGCATATATTTATCTTCCACCTACAACTGCTATAATGGAGCTTAAGAAAATTATGGGAGAAATAATCAGCTTTCAGCAAGGAATATTACTTGTAGGTTGTGAATGGAATTTGATTTGCAGCAGGGAAGATATGTCTGGGGGTTCAGAAGGGAAACTATAACAAAAGAGTGTAGATTTCCTCAATAATACCCATGAATCACATATCTCACAAAATCAGTGCACCTCACAGTCACAGCCCTTAAGGCCAAACAACACACCAAATACACTTGTTATAGGGGACTCTATTGTCCGGCACACTGACGTCCCGCTCACCAGACTGAACAAGGAGAAGGTCACTGTAAGCTGCCTGTCGGGTGCCAGGATCCGCCACATAACGCAAGCACTCAGGTCATTCCAAAGCAAGTACAAGTATGACTCTGTCATTGTCCATGCTGGTGTGAATGACCTGAGACATACCTCCCTGGACTACATGAAAAGAGACATAGAGGAGCTCTCTGACCATGTAGCTCAGGCTGGTATGACCCTGACCTTGAGTAGCATCTTGCCCTCACCAAGAATGATGCCACAGTATAAAGACAAAATGATCAGTTTCAACAATTGGCTAAAGTATTGGTGTCATTCAAAGGGGATCCAGTGTCTGTCAGCCTGGGATGACATGCTCGACGAGCCACGTTGCTTCACTAGGGACGGCTTGCACCTGTCACCCTTAGGCTTTCGTATACTGGCCAAGGCTTTGCCACCCCCATAGTGCCTTTTTTAGGCAAGGCTCAAAGGACAAACCCACCTCCATAGACAACCCAAGGATAAAAAAACTAAAGGTAATGCTACTCAATGCCAGAAGTCTAAACCTCAAGATGCACGCACTCGAGGCTCTCCTCAGTATGGAGAAAATCAATGTTTGTGCAGTAACAGAAACCTGGTTCAAGGCTCCTGAGAGCACCCCAGCACTACCAGGTTATAACTCATACCATGCATTTTGGCCCCAAAACTCGGACCGAAGCACAAAAGGAGGGGGTGTATCTATATTCATCAAAGATGCCTACACCTCCAGGTTAGTGGCACTGCACGAAGCATCAGAAACCATCCATGTGCAACTAACAGCGGGCAAAACTGCCTTTCAGTTTGTAGCATGCTACAGAACACCCTCCCTATAACAGGAACCCCACTTGGCATTCCTGAGAACACTGGAGAATATGAAGGTCTCTCCAAACACTATGTTATTGGGTCACTTCAACTACCCAAGCATTGACTGGGAAAGCTACTCAAGCCCAAACACTCTCGCCCAACGGTTCCTTGAATTTATAAACTCTAACGCAATGGAACAACTGGTCACCACTCCCACAAGAGGGAATGACATATTGGACCTGGTCATCACCAACATGGGGACTCTATGTTCCACACCAGAGGTAAACCCCTCATTGGTAAGATCAGACCATAAACAAATTTCCCTGGACATCCATATCCCGTCCCCACCCCCAGCCAAGGAAATCACTGTAAAGAATTTCACAAAAGCCAACTTTGCACTTCTCAAGACTGAGGTGGAATCCTTCAAAGCCTCTGGGCCAGAGGATAATACAGCCCAATCCGCAGAATCCTTTACAAATGCATTCTATGAGCACCTGCAGGAATGCATGGATCATGCTATCCCAAATAAAACCAAGACTCACTCCTCCAAAAACAGGAGACCGGTCTGGTGGACCCCGGCCATAAATAAGCTATACAACAGAAGGAGGAAGCTACTACATGACAGAGCAAAATCCCAAAAGGGGAAGGCATCTCTGATCAGTATTAGCAAGAAACTTCGATCCCTCATAAAATCATCAAAGGCCAGCTTCGAAAGAAAGATTGCCCTAGACACTAAAGATAATCACAAGGCCTTCTTTAGTTATGTCAGGAACATGGGCGGAAACTCCCAGATATGCTCTGAATTGTTGCATAACGGTACAAAATATACCGAACCTACAGACATAGCCAACATCCTGGCAGACAGATTCAGCGCAAACTTCTACCCCCCTTCCCCCCCAAAGGAGCAAATGCCTATCCCAACTGAAATGTAACCTCCCTGACATTACAGATGCACAGGTGAAAGCTGCCCTCTCCAAAGCAAAAAACACAGCATCTATGGGACCGGACGGTGTCCCAGGCTGTGTCTTACACGAGCTCCAAGAAGAACTGAACCCTCACATTAAGTCACTGTTCAAACTTAGCCTTACTACAGGATATGTACCCAAAGAATGGCGTACAGCTACAGTGGTCCCACTCCACAAAGGTGGTGCCACAACGGACCCGGAAACTATCGCCCCATAAGCCTGACTAGTCTGGTCTGTAAAGCTATGGAGCGTATTATCATGGAACTCATAAACAAAGACATTGGGAGCCTCCAGACACTGGACCCTACCCAATTCGGCTTTGTTAAGGGCAGATCTTGCCTCTTAAACCTAGATGATTTCTTTGAAACAGTTACCAAAGCCATAGATGAGGGCAAGGTAGTCCACACAGCCTACCTGGACCTCGCAAAAGCCTTCGACACAATACCCCACTTGGGCATCATAAATAAGCTTACCAGCTTAAATATCAACCCCTATATCACAAGGTGGGTTGCAAACTGGCTCAGACATAGAACCCACATGGTCAGAATCGCAGGTGCCATGTCCGAGTCCAAACCAGTTACAAGTGGCGTCTCACAGGGCTCAGTTCTGGGACATCTCTTGTTCGGTATATACTTCTCTGAGGTTCAGGCTAACACGGGGGGATTATGGCTAACAAAGTTCGCAGATGACTGCAAACTGGGGGCCATAATCGAATCTCCAGCTGACACAAGCATCCTCCAAAAGGGTCTCACAGAGAAGGATGCTTGGTGCCAGAGCCACGGCCTCAAGCTAAATGCTAAAAAATGCATAGTCATCCCCTTTGGGTAAAACAAGGTGCCCACAAATTACCACATAGGTGGTAATCCATTAAGTATGGAAGAAGTAATTAGAGATTTGGGGACCAACGTAGATAGTAATCTCTCCTTTGATAATCACATTGCCAAAGTGGTTAGAAAGACCTTCTATATAGCCCACCTTATCACGAAAGGGTTCGCATTTAGATCAAGAGAGGTCATTGTGCCCCTCTACTCGTCACTCATCAGGCCCATAATTGAATACAATGCCCCTTTTGGGATGTACCTTACCCGACACCTGCAGCAACTGGAGAGACCCCAAAAGTACCTCACCAAGAGGATCATGAGCTACAAACAGATGTCCTATGCAGCTCGACTAAAGAAACTCCAGCTCTACTCAGTTGCTTACCGCCTAACTCAGAGGCGATCTATGCCTGACGTACAAAGCCATGTCAAACCCAGAATTAATGGACATGCTCCACCTCAAAAAATCCAAGTCCCTTAGAGCTACACACTCCAGGGACCTAAACCTCAGCACAAAACTAAATAGGACATGCTGGAGGGACAGATTCATTTCCCAGAGGCTCCACTCACTCTGGAATAGAATCCCAATTCATGTCAAACATAGCCCCTCGCTGACCCTCTTTAAGCAAAATCTGGACACGTGGATGGGAAATCGCAAATTCACCCCTGGGATCTCTTCTGTGTCCCTGCCAGACAGAGGCACAGTAAACTAATCTTAAAAGGGTACCTTCTGTGACCTACTTTACAGAGGCACAGTAGGCTAATCTAATAGGGAGGCGGAAGCCAGATACACTCTGGCTAGGCTTATAAATGCCCTAGGGCAGATAGCCTAGTATCTACCTATGAACGTATGAAAATGTTTGGCAAGGAAGATGTGAATTCAGTAACAGGAGTTAGGAGTGAATTTACATATTATTCCCCAACATACAAAAACTGGGCTAGGCTAGACAGAATTTTATTTCACAGGAACGTGTGAACTTAACTGAAGGTCTAGATAAGTAGCCAATAACTATTTCAGATCATGCAACAATAATAACTAAAATAAAAACATATGGTATGGTAATGAAATACAAATGAGGCACTGCCGCTTTCCCATCTATCTGTTGAAAAAAGAGGAATTTAAGGAATGGGTTTTGGAAATTATTCAGAAGCTATTAGAGAAGCTAGACATTTCTTCTGAAAATACAGCTAGGGAGTGGGATAAAATTAACGTGGAGATTAAAAACGGTGGAAATAAAAGAAAGGAAGATACGGTTAAGAAGTAACTAGAATTATTTAGAGGGACTGGCAAATGTTAAAGTATTGCAAAGTAGGGGGAATTTCACAGAACACAAAGATGAGCGACTAAAGAATACTAAACAGAAAATAAGGGATTACCTTGATAATATGCATAAGTTGATTTCTGATAATAACTCTAGAGCACAGAAACTTTTAACGCAATGACTCAAGCAACAGAAACCAGAAAGGTTGTCACCAAGCTTAGGGAGCCTATAACAAGGAAGATAACAAGAGATCCTGTAAAAGTACTAGAAAAAATGTTATGCCTGTATAAAGCAGAGAAACATGGAAATCAACAAATGGAAAAGTTTATGGAAGATTTAAATATGTCAAGGTTAGAGGTAAAGGAGGCTCAATTACTAACAGTTAGGATAGGAGGAGGGGAGATAAAAATGGTGATGTATAACCAATCCACAGGAAAGTCCCCAGGAGTAGATGGTATTCTTACGGAAGCTTGGAGGGAAAAATGATAAAGTTCTGGAAAGTTTTGTTTAACAGTATTTTAACAGGAAGAGAAGTACCAACATCCTGGAAGAAAGCGGTAGTAGCTGTTCTACCTAAAGAGGGTAAATAACCATCAGATCCAGCTTCATACAGGCCCATTTCAATACTAAGCTATGATTATAAAATGCTTATGTCTACAATGTCTGAAAGATTGTTAAAAGTGATGCCAAAATTGATAGATATGGATTAATGTGGTTTTGTGTAGGGGAGGCAAACATTTGATAACATTAACAGAACACTGATGATCTAGACAGAAGCAGAATGTAAGAAAATACCACTGTTGTTGGTGGGTCTTGATGCAGAGAAAGCATTTGACAGAGTAAGTTGGGACTTCATGAGCAGGGCAACGGAAGTAGTTGTTTTCCCTTATAAAATTATAAGGTTGATTAGGAGTATATATGAGAGATTGGAGGTAAAACTTAAATTGGATGGCGTCCTCTATAATAATTTCTGCTTGAGAAGAGGAACCCGGCAGGGGTGTCCTCTTTCCTTTTGTTGTCTGCATTATATTTAAAACTGTTGGTAAAGAAAATAAGGGACTCAGAAATTCAAGGATATAACCGGTATGGTAGTCAAGAAAAGCTTTCTCGATTTGCAAATTATATTATTTTATACCTGACAAAACCAAAAGGAGGCATTACAGTGTTGTGGAACATTTTAAGACAGTTTCAGATTTTCTCGGAATACAAAATTAATGAAGCTAAAACAAAGGCAATAACGGTAAATTATGTAACCACACATGAACTGGTCGAGCAATATCCATATTTATGGGGACATGACAAAATGAAGTATTTAGGAGTGTGAATTAAACATGACTTTGTTGTAGCAGTTAAGGATATGTGGGTGAAGACTAAACAGAAGATAATACAAAAACATAGAAACTGGAAGCTTTGTTATATGGAAATGGGTAGTAAGATGCTAGCAGTTAAAATGTTTTAGTCCCTTTAGTTTTACACACGGGTCAGGCATACTTTTACCAACTAGAGAAGAAGCTGTGGATAGCAATTTAAAATGATCTGAATGATTTTTATATGGAAGGGGAAGATGGCAAGGATCATGTGGGATAACCTGATACCCGATTTGAAGGGGTATTTTAGAGCAACATAGTTAAGGCTCTTATACATAGCACAGGCAGAAAACTATAATTCAAAGTGGAAAGGGATGGTGATAATAATACAGGAGGGAGCTCAAGAAACAAGGAAAGACTGGGATTTTGGATGCAGACACTTAAGGAGAATGACAATAACCATACAGAATATTACATTCATAAAGGAGCAGAAAGCATTTTAAGAAGCAAGAATGAAGAAAGGAGATTCTAATGATAGGGATGACTAATTAGGGATACAGACAATAGGCAAGAGGGGGCTTGAATTTATTGGAGAAAACTGTCAAAGGACCCAAGGTATTGGGAGCAAATAACTAGAAAGGGAATAGAATGGGAAGATGCCAATCATTTATTTGGACTGCAGGTTAGAGACTGCCTTCCCTTTCAAGGATCGATATCAGAGTATAAGCAAAGAGAAAGAAATGTGTGTGTGTGTGGGGGGGGTCCTAAACAAAAGATCAACATTAGTAGAGTTCTTAACAGAATCTAGAACAGAAGCTGCCATTACAAAAATGAATAATTAGAACAGCATATAAAATACTGCATGACAACTATAAGAATCAATAAGAGGAGTTTAGAAATGATTGGGAAGAGAGATTGGATAAGGAATTCACAAAGAGACAATGGGGGGATATATCTACATCTCCCAAATACGCAACAAAGTCTAGAGGATTTAGGATCTTTGCTTGGAAGTGTTTAAATAGGTATTTTTATATGCCAAGTAGACTCCACAAAGAAATTTTCTTTAGGTAGTCAGCAAATGTGTGATGGGGAAGAAAGAGGTAAGTGGGAACATACTTTCTGGGAGTGTAATGAGTTGACACACTTTAAAGATTCCCTGCAGATTGCTCCGTCAGAGATACTGGGTGAGCAAACTGGTGTAAGTAAGGAGATGACTTTTCTAAGCTATGATACAGCATTGGAACTGGCTAGACATAGTAAGGCCTTGCTGAGTCTAATTATGGTGGCTGCCAAAAAAAGCAATTACTTGAAAATGGAAACCACAGTCTAAACCAACTTTCCAAGAAGTAGTAAATACAGCAACAGAGATAAAGCAACTGGAATTGGGATCTTTAGAAAAGGGAAGGAGTAAACCACATAGGAAAAAATGTGAATTGTGGAAACAGTATATGCAGAGGAAAAACAAGGTTTAAAAGAAGGCAGAAATTGAATAAACTATGTAATACTTAATTGACAATGACTGGATGTATTATAAGTGATGTATAATGTTTGCAACTACAACTGTCTCAACGGGGTCTGTGATGCATAATGTTTGCAACTAAAATTGTGTTAATGTGGTTTGTTTTTATTTATACAAATGTAAGACTGCCTATGCAATACATGATAATTTAATAAAGACATTTTTTCATAAAAAAAAAAAGCAGAATCTTACTTCTGTACCAGTCTTCTGAGACTTTCTCAAAATGGGCGGTGGCAGTTTCACTTTAAAATAGAAAGTGCAAGAAAAACAAAAATAATTCACAATGCCATCCAACTGTAAAACAATGTATTCTCCTGGTGCCTTGGAAGCAACACACACACACACACACACACACATATACACACACACACACACACACACACACACACACACACACACATGCACAACACACACACCACACACACACATACACCACACACACACACACACACGCGCACACACACGAAACACACACGCACAACACACACACCACACACACACACACCACACACACACGCACACACAACACACTTTTGCCTGAGCTCTGCATTTCATACTTCTTTTCATTTCTCTTATAAAAATCAAATCAAAAGCACAATTCAAGTCATCAGTTCACATTCAGAATAGCAAGTACACTTTTCTACTGTATCAAACTTGTTTTTCCATTTAAAAAAATCAAAGGAAGAAACAATTCTAATACATACTGAACAATCCCCACTGGGAAATATACCCTTGGATGACACCCTAGACATCATTAAATAATCATCACAGAACTTCAAACAACTCTGATTACCCAAATGTCTACCCTTATAAAAGGATGCTTTGGGAGTCCTTTCCAACAAGTTACAAAGCACAACTTATCTCAGTGTACTTGTTGTTTGTCTTTTCGGCTTTTCCTGGTTAGGGGTCGCCACAGCAGAACTCCGGTCCGCTAATGACTGGCAGTCGATTTTTATGGTGCCGAGTTGCCAGCCCGACGCCCAACCTTCAGCATGTCTTTCGGAGGCCACTCGACCGCGGGGAGGACATGCAGACTCCACACAGAAGGCACTCCAGCCGAGAATCGAACAGGAGAACCTCTTGCTGTGAGGCAACAACGCTGCTGCTGTACTTCATAATTTAACATTAGGTATTTTCCAATGCCCTAAGGGATCACCATCACCATTCTACTTCCACAGTCTGGTTGGGAAGAAGATTGAAATCCACTCCAAAACAGATGACCTTCAAACAACGAATGTTAAGTATATGGGTGAATGCAAAATATTTACATTTTATGATGTTTTTACTGCTTCTTCTTTGAAGCTACATATATTTATATGAATGATCATGTTTCTGTTGGAATGTATGGAACATTTCTATAACTGTAGAATACAAAATAAATCCTGCAACTTTCCCACCAGACCTTTCTAGATATAGGTGGTAGCATACCTCTCAACCTCTCTGAGAAAAAATCTGGACAAAGCCATACGTAATGGGGACAAAGGCCCAAAAATATGGACAATTTTTAAATACTGCTCTTGTAAAATGAAAACAAGTTGCTAGAATGACAGGTTTTGCATTAGCATGAATTTTCTGAAGGTTATGAAGTCTGAAACTCAAATGCCTGTCATTATTTTCTGACTTCAGTCTTTAATGATTTGCCAGAACACCATACTTTTATGTAAAAACGGACTAAAAACTATGAGGCAAAAATCTGGATACACTGCAAAAATCTGTACAGTTGAGAGGTATGGGTGGTAGTCAATTGAACACAACAGGTCATCAAATAGAAATAAATTATAGCCTTCATTAAGAGTCTTCCCATGTGATGAACTTTACTAACTAAACTAGAGACCAGTTTTTCTGGGTGAAAACTTCTCCAAGGCCACTGACCAGCTGTAACTTCAGACTTACAGCTCTGTAACAGGTAGACAATACTCTTTAAAAGACACGCATCAGAGACAGAGGCCATAAATGGCTTATATTCACTTCTCTAGTAAATATGTCTCCATTTCATTCCTTTCAACACACTGCATAAAGTATGCAGTGTAGTCCTCTGAGTATAGATGCGTGTGGTCCTTCTCTGCTCCCATGAAAGGCTTCCTGCCATGCAATGGTCTGAGAGCACAATCTTTGATGGCTAACTTCCAGTCACAGGTTCATAGGTTCATAAGCACTTACTATGCCACTGATCTAAGAAGCCTAGCTTTGCATTACCATGGTAGTTTTTAGTCCTTATATTTTGCATGCAAACAACTCAGTTAGGCTGAATAAGGATATATTGGGACATTTACATTTTTCCCTATCCACGAGGGACAGAGCTGCTAAACCAGGGAAGAAATTGCAGTTACCTATCCACTTGTCCAAATTACATTGGAATAGACTAAGAGAAATACTTTGCTTTATGTGGAGTGGAAATGGTTTCCACAAAAGTGGTATTCTCTGAGATACAAAACCATCCCTCAAACATGTTCCGTTTATTTTCCAAAATAGGTCGAGGTCCTTTGAATGGGTGTTTATGACACCATTGGACTTTTAAATACATAACTGGTCTGACAGAATAGAATCTGCTGAAGCTCTATATGGCAGACAGAGGTTGTGTCTCAGTAGCCTGTGTGATGCTGAGAAGAGGCACAAGACTTTAACAGCCATTGTTAGAAGTCACTCAAACAAAAAAACAAAAATTCTGAACACCCTATTGGAGTGAGGAATGTTAAAATAGGTTCACTGAGTATAATTTGCCCACGTACCTTGTGTTAAAGCCTATAGTAAAAGGACCCGCACTATAAACTGTACCAACAGGTACACTAATCTCCATGACTGATAATACACCTGAAACGGTGCTTGGCTAAAGTTAAAGGAACACACTACTGTACAAAACTAAACACAGCAAAAGTATTTTAGAATATAAGAAGTTTGCTAATACACTGGAAGACCTGCTTTCACTGTTTAAAAAAACAATACACATAAAAAATAAATGTTTGGGCACCTAAATTCCTCACAAGATTCCTATATATGTTTGAGCAACGTTTGATGCAGAGGACAAAGTAAAGTTTTGCCAGTGACTTGGTAAAATAATGCTTCTCAGTGTCAGACAACAACGGCAAGTAGTGTTGAACAAATTAAAATGCTGGAACCCAAGTGTCACAGGATCAAAGGATCATAGGAGGCTATTAGGCTAATGACCCTAGGGCCCTTACAAGCTTAGCCAAGTTGTACCCGTATTTCCATAATCAGCACCTATCACCCCTGTCCATGAGGGACATAGATGGAACCCCTGGGGTGAATTTATGGTTACCCATCCAATCGTCCAGATTGTGTTTTGTCACTCATCTAAGGGCAGTTAGTCAGTAACATGACAGAGTATCTTGGGTATCAAAGTGAAGCTGCTTTCTTATTAAATGGTCATTCAACCTAATCATAACAAAAAAAAAAATGCACAGCTTTTTTTTTTGGCATCAATGATTATGCATGAGTCTGTATACAGAACTTCATATAGACAAAGCCTGGAAACATTACCAGAAAAAAAAGACTCCCATCACCCTGAATGAATATAAGCTACTTCGCAACAAAGTAAAAAAAAACATTGTATCCGACTGTAAATCCTACTTCTCCACACTTAAAAATAAGCACAAGACCAACCCTAAAAAATTCTGTAATGGTATCACCACCCTCCTCAATCCTGGCAAAAGAGACAACCCCCTGCCCTGACCTGAATGCCTCCGACTTGTCCTTAGCCACCAAATTTAACTCCTCCTTTATTGATTCTATAGCCAAACTAACAACACCCTTTCCCAGCAAAGTTTCATTTCCACCTTCTCCTACCTCTTCCTCCCCAAACACTACCACCTCCCAATCCCCTCCTTTCAATATCAAACCCATTCCTATCTCCACCACCATAAAAACTCCTTCAGAAATTGAAACCATGCTCAAATGCCCCGGAAAACCTTCCTTCCTACTTCCTAAAACTAGCTGCTGATGCCATCACCTTCCCCATCTCTGTTCTAATAAACAGGTCAGTCCAGGAAGGCGATGTACCCCTACTCTGGAAAAAGGCCTTTTATCATTCCCCTTCATAAAGGGAGCAACAACAACGACATCCCCAATTTCTGGCTAATCGCCATCTTATCCCCTGTCTCAAAGGTTCTACAAAAATGTATTCACCTACAATTTTTACCCTACCTCATAGAGAACCATCTGCTTACCCTGACACAACATGGATACGGACCTGGCCACAGTAGCACCACTGCTCTCCTCTCCTATCTCGAAACTGTCAATAAAGCTCGTGACTCCGGCTGCCTACTGTCTACCCTCCTTCTGGACTTATCCAAGGCCTTTGATACTATTCTCCCATAACCTTCTCCAGTCCAAACTCTCTAATCTAAATCTATCCTTCTCTTCTATCAACTGTTTTTTTAGTTACCTCTCCAACAGGCAACAAGCTGTTAAATGGAAAAATGCCACATCCTCCTTCCTTAGTACTCCTACAGGTGTATCCCAGGGTTCCATATTAGGTACCCTACTGTTCCAACATTTTCATAAATGACTTCCACCAGAACATTCCTAATGCTAAACTTATTCAATACGCGGATGACTCTAAGATCATCTGCTCCACCACCTAAAATTAACTCAGGATGCCTTCTCTTCTACCAAACGCTGGATGTTAGATAACCACCTAACACGCAACGCATCAAAAACTAAAATCATGATATTTACTCCTTCGAAAAATACAATTATAGACAAGAAGTCGTTCTCCATTACTAGCCAAAACGATACCTGTCTCGAGGTAGTATCCCATGCAAAGCTTCTAGGAGTCCTTATTGACGAACACTTAAAATTCGATACCCACTTACAAGCTACTATAAAGAAAACCCACTAGAAACTCGGCATGCTTTACCGCCACAACCGCTATCTCACTCCCTCTACTAAGTTTGTTCTCTCTACCAACTACCTCATTCCTTCCCTCTTATATGGTGCCCCACTTCTTATTAACTTTCAATCTTCTCTAAATAAAAAACTATCCTCCTGTTATAACAAAATTTCTAAGTTCGCTACTGGCTATAAATCCTCCTCTCACCACTGCAACGCCCTACACAAACTAAATTGGCTAGAACTACCCAACCATCTTACCTATATAGAAATCCCTGTGGTGCAACCTATAACTGCTCCATGCTGTAGTGTGATATAGGCCTTGGTCAGGGGTTCAATACCCCCACATGTCAATTGTGGATGTTTTAGTTTACTGCATTTCCTGTGTTGCACTTAATTTAAAATCGTTTTTTTTCTCTTAAAATTGCATTTTACCTGACTTTGGCCTAGCACTCAAGTGTGGGGTCATTTATTGAACTGTTGTGAATATTTTGCTACTTGTGTATCTCTGCTACCTTTAAACTAAAAAAAAAAAATCTTGCTTTTTTTCCCACTTTCTGAAATTTAAAAAAGTTCAGTTACAGATTTGCTGTTCTGAACTGTTTGTAAGTTTCTTGGAGGCCAGTGCTTGCTTGGGCTAAAGGGAAGTCTCTGTGTTCACCAGTGGCAGTGGTTAACACTGAGCAGCCTGCCTGTCCCTGTAGGAGTGGTTACTGCCTAGAAGCTGTAGTTGTACTGGCCATTTTGGGTCAATTCTAAACTCCTTGATCTCTCTCTCTTAAAACCCTGCTGCCTCGTGGTTTTGGCATCTTTCCAGGCTTGTTAGTTGTTGCTGAAGCACCTACCAAGGGGAGAAAATGCTGAGAAAAGAAAGGAGCCACTTTTGAGATTTTAAGTATTTTCTTCTGATTTTTTGTTTAGAATTACTGCTTTGCCGCCTACTTTTCGGCATTTTCTGGCTTGCTAAAGTTTATATCTGTATTAGAAACAGTATTTAGAACACATCTAGAGCCTGTTTACTGCATTTCCTGTGTTGCACTTAATTTAAAATCGTTTTTTTGTTTTAAAATTGCATTTTACCTGACTTTGGCATAGCACTCAAGTGTGGGGTCATTTATTGCACTGTTGTGAATATTTTGCTACTTGTGTATCTCTGCTACCTTTAAACTAAAACAAAAAAAGAAAAAAACAAAAAAATCTTGCTTTTTCCCACTTTCTGAAATTTAAGAAAGTTCAGTTAGTTACAGATTTGCTGTTCTGAACTGTTTGTAAGTTTCTTGGAGGCCAGTGCTTGCTTGGGCTAAAGGGAAGTCTCTGTGTTCACCAGTGGCAGTGGTTAACACTGAGCAGCCTGCCTGTCCCTGTTGGAGTGGTTACTGCCTAGAAGCTGTAGTTTTATTGGCCATTTTGGGTCAATTCTAAACTCCTTGATCTCTCTCTCTTAAAACCCTGCAACTCTCTTTTTGCATGGCCTTGCACTCAGAGCAGCGTTGGGCAGCGCCGCTTAAACAGTTTTAAACTATTCCTGGCTCCACAAAGTCTGCTCTTCACGTTTTCCCTTAGAACTGCTCTAAATCTCTAATTAAGCACTCTATTTTCATTCTAAAACCCTGCACTTGCTCGTATAAGTAATCTCAAAGGTAAACACAAACTAAAGCACTACATCCTTATACTCCTTCTAAGCACTTGCTCCCTATTGGTTCTTTCTGATCCGTCAGTAAGTAGTTCCCTATATTATTCAGGCATGTCCAAAGGTCAGTTTCGAGTTTACTCTCCAGTCCAGTTGGTGAATCTGGGAATCTTGAGGCAATGTTACAACTGCCTTACGTATACAGACCACCCTCTCCTCCTCCCAACAAGCTCAAATATATGTAAGAGATGCAACTATAGAGCCAAACTGGAGGCTAAGCTCTCTCAACCCAGTACTGGCACAGCCTGTCAAGAGGAGGAGGTAACCACACACACCACAAATCCAGTCTCACATAGACCTATCGCATCAGCAAACCAAACACATAAACACACAAAAACATACTCAGAGGCTCTACATAAAAACCTGCCTAAGCAGCAGAGACCTCCAAAGCAGACATCCAAGCAACACCTACCACGAAACAATATCCACGTAGCACATAGCTCACAAAGTCAGTGTGCCACACAGTCACAGCCCTTAAGGCTAAACAACACACCTAATACACTTGTAATAGGTGACTCTGTTGTCAGACACACTGACATCCCACTCACCAGGCTGAACAAGGAGAAGGTTACTGTAAGCTGCCTGTCGGGTGCCAGGATCTGCCACATAACACAAGCACTCAGGTCACTCCAAAGCAAGTACAAATATGACTCCGACATTGTCCATGCTGGTGTGAATGACCCGAGACGTACCTCCCTGGACTACATGAAAAAAGATGTACAGGAGCTCTTTGATCATGTAGCCCAGGCCGGTATGACCCTGACCTTGAGTAGCATCTTACCCTCACCAAGAATGATGCCACAGTATAAAGACAAAATGATTAATTTTAACAATTGGCTAAAGTATTGGTGTCATTCAAAGGGGATCCAGTGTCTGTCAGCCTGGGATGACATGCTCGACAAGCCACGTTGCTTCGCTAGGGACGGCTTGCACCTGTTACCCCTGGGTTTTCGAATACTGGCAAAGGCTCTTGCCTCCCCCATAGTGCCTTTTTTAGGCAAGGCTCAAAAGCTCAAAAAACAAACCCACCCCCATAGACAACACAAAGAAAAAAAAACTAAGGGTAATGCTGCTCAATGCCAGAAGTCTAAACCTCAAGATGCACGCACTTGAGACACTCCTCAGTATGGAGAATATCGATATCTGTGCAGTAAAAGAAACCTGGTTCAAGGCTCCCGAGAGCACCCCAGCACTAACAGGTTATACTTCATACCATGCTTTCCGACCCCAAAACTCGGACCGAAACACAAAAGGAGGGGGGAGTATCCATATTTATCAAAGATACCCACACCTCCAGGTTAGTGGCACTGCACGAAGCATCAGAGACCATCTATGTGCAACTAACAGTGGGAAAAACTGCCTTTCAGTTTGTAGCCTGCTACAGACCACCCTCCCAAACACAGGAACCTCACTCAGCTTTCCTGAGAACACAGGAGAATATAAAGGTCTCTCCAAACACTATTATATTGGGTGACTTCAACTACCCAAACATTGATTGGGAAAACTACTCAAGCCCAAACACCCTCGCCCAACGGTTCCTAGAATTTATAAACTCAAATGCTATGGAACAACTGGTCACCACTCCCACAAGAGGGGAAAACATACTGGATCTGGTCATCACCAACATGGGGTCTCTATGTTCCACACCAGAGGTATACCCCTCATTGGTAAGATCAGACCATAAACAAATCTCACTGGACATCCATATTCCGTCCCCACCCCTAGCCAAGGAAACCACAGTGAAGAACTTCTCAAAAGCAAACTTCACACTTCTCAAAACTGAGGTGGAATCCTTCAAAGCCCCCGGGCCAGTGAAAAATATGGCCCAAAATGCAGAATCCTTTACAAAAGCATTCTATGGACACCTACAGGAATGCATGGAGCATGCTATCCCAAATAAAACCAAGACTCACTCCTCCAAAGGCAGGAGACCTGTCTGGTGGACCCCGGCCATAAATAAGCTATACAACAGAAGGAGAAAGCTACTACATGACAGAGCTAAATCCTAAAAAGGGAATGCGTCACTGATCAGTACTAGCAAGAAACTACGATCCCTCATAAAATCATCTAAGGCCAGCTTCGAAAGAAAAATTGCACAAGACACTAAAGATAATCACAAGGCCTTCTTTAGCTATGTCAGAAACCTGGGAGGCATCTCCCAGATATGCTCTGAGTTAGTGCAAAATGACAAAAAATACACTGAACCCACAGACATTGCCAACATCCTGGTAGAAAGGTTCAGTGCAAACTTCTCTCCCCCTTCCCCCCAAAAGAGCAAATGTCTATCCCAACAGAGTGTAGCCTTCCTGAGATCACAGATGCACAGGTGAGAGCTGCCCTCTCTAAAGCAAAAAACACAGCATCAATGGGACCAGACGGTGTCCCAGGCTGCATCTTACACGAGCTCCAAGAAGAACTAAACCCTCATATAAAGTCACTGTTCAATCTCAGCCTTACTACAGGATATGTACCCAAGGAATGGCGTACAGCAACAGTGGTCCCACTTCACAAAGGTGGTGCCACAACAGACCCCGGAAACTATCGCCCTATAAGCCTGACTAGCCTGGTCTGCAAAGCTATGGAGCGTATCATCATGGAAATCATAAACAAAGACATTGGGAACCTCCAGACACTGGATCCTACCCAATTCAGCTTCGTTACGGGCAGATCTTGCCTCTTGAACCTGGTTGACTTCTTTGAAACAGTTACCAAAGCCACAGATGAAGGGAAGGTAGTCCACACAGCCTACCTGGACCTCGCAAAAGCCTTCAACACAATACCCCACTCGGGCATCATAAATAAGCTCACCAGCTTAAATATCAACCCCTATGTCACAATATGGGTTGCAAACTGGCTCAGGGATAGAACCCACATGGTCAGAATAGCAGGTGCCATGTCAGACTCTAAAAGTACAGTTTGTACCTACCATAAACGTAGATGTTCGAGTGCTAATACAGCTGCAGTAATCACAGATGGGTTCTCTGCCGTCAGGCAGGTCCTCGGTCGGCCGAATTCCAAAGTCTAGGTCCGGCGTCGGTTGTTGTCGCTTTCTTTCCTGACGTCAGTGCGACAGGGGTATATAAGACACAGCCGATGCCATTTTCTTCAGTCTTTCTTGCCCCAGATGTCAGGTGCCCCCAGAAGGAAGGCAATACATAAATTATATATATATATATATATTCATGCAATGCAATATAATCAAAAATCAGTAGTTGCAAGCAAATATACCATAGAAGGATAACCCAATCAGGTTGTATGAGGAGGGGTTAGCCCCTAGGCCTTTACCAAGAGGGGAAGGAGGGAGGGAAACCTGTACTGCAGCTGTATTAGCACTCGAACATCTACATTTATGGTAGGTACAAAACTGTACTATGTTCATCGTGCATACAGCTGCAGTAATCACAGATGGGTAGAATCCCAAAGCTATGCACAGGGTGGTAGGCACTAGGTGAAACTGGGATGAGCCAGAATGCCCTGCAACACAGCAGTGGCAAAGCCTGCTCTAGTTTTGGAGTATAAAGGCAGGTTGTAGTGTTTTGTGAAGGTATGCACAGAACTCCAAGTGGATGCCTCCAAAATATCTTTGGTAGGAACTCCTCTAAGGAAGGCTGTAGAGGTAGCTGTGGCCCTGGTGGAGTGGGATCTGATGCCTGTAGGGACAGTTTTTCCATGATAGGAGTAACAAAACCGTATGCAGTGGCCTATCCATTTTGAAATTGTCTGTTTGGTAACTGGCTTCCCTTGAGCTCCTACAGCATAGGACACAAAAAGTTGTTCTGATTTCCTGAAAGGCTTTGTTCTGTCCAAATAATAACGTAGCTGTCTATGGATGTCTAAGGAGTGTAGCAGCCTTTCCCCTTTGTTTTGAGGATTGGGGTAAAAGGTAGGTAAGTGTATGGCTTGATTTAAAGCTACCCTGGATACCACTTTAGGCATAAATGACGGGTTGGTTCGAAGGGAAACCCTGTCCTGATAGAAGATGAGAAAGGGCTGCACAGACATGAGGGCTTGTAGTTCCGAAACCCTACGAGCTGAGGTAATGGCCAGAAGGAAAGCTGTTTTCCAGGACAAATATTGCAAATCTGTTGAGGCAGCTGGTTCAAAGGGAGGCAATGTTAATTTTTCTAGAATGTAATTAAGATCCCAGGCTGGTATTGGTTGTTTCCTTGGTGGTCTTATATTCTTAGCCCCTCTGAGGAACTGTCTTAAGAGTGGGTGAGAGAATAAGGGTGGATCAGTGTTGAATTCTGCAGAAATGGCTGAGGCATGAATTTTTATGGAGGAAAATGAAAGTCCACTGTTCAGCAGCTCAGCTAGATACTGTAATATCTGAGGCAAATTCAGTTTTCTAGGATCCTGGCCTTTTTTCTCATTCCAAGAGCAAAACCGTTTCCATTTTGCGGAGTAAGCCTTTCTAGTAGATGGCCTTCTGGCCTCCAAAATGACATCCTGCACCTCTTTGGGGAGCAGGGTCTGTTGTGGTGTTAAGGAATTTTCCATGCAGCGAGATTGAGTGTTTTCAGCTGACTGTGAAGAGTTTTGTAGCTGTGTTGAGTCAGTAGAAGAGGCATTAGAGGTAGGGACCAGGGAGGAGTATGCGTTAGGCTCCTCAGGAGTGGGTACCAGTGTTGTCTTGGCCAGTCTGGAGCAATCAGTATCATCTTCGGTCTGTCTGTTCTTGCTTTCAAGAGCACCTTGGGCAGAAGAGCCAAAGGTGGGAAAGCGTAAACTGTCCATGCTGCCCAACTGAATGAAAGGGCGTCCACTCTCCAGGCCTTTGGATGAAAGGTCCTTGAACAGAACTTTTCCAATTGATGATTCCTGTGGGAGGCAAAGAGATCTATGTCTGGCATTCCCCACGCTTGGATTATCTTTGTAAACACTTGAGGATGCAACTTCCATTCATGTGGGTCTGTCATATTTCTGCTTAGATTGTCTGCCAGTGTGTTTTCCAAACCTGGCAAGTACTGTGCTTGAAGCTCGATTTGCCATTCCAGAGCCAAGTTCCAAAGTGTCATGGCTAGTCTGCACAGGGGGTATATGAATGTGTTCCTCCTTGTTTGTTTATGTACCACATTACTGTGGTGTTGTCTGTTCTTATCAATAATTGTCCTGGATGCAGAAGGTCCTTGAAAGCTGTAATTGCATTTATCACTGCTAGCATTTCTTTTTGATTGATGTGAAGGTGCTTTTCCTCTTGGGACCATTTGCCCTGAATGCACCTGTCTGTCATGTGCGTAATCTGAGGCGTCTGTTGTGATGACTTGATTTGCTTGAGGCTTGCAGAATGGGAGACCTGTGTTTGTTTGACATGCTTGGGCCCACCATAGAAATTCCTTTTGCAAACATGGAATTATTGGTATTATTGTTTCCAAACTGTGGCTGTGTTGAGACCATAGGTTTTTTAGGTACCACTGAAGTTTCCTCATATGCAACTTTGCACATGGGATTAAAAGAATGCAAGATGCCATGAAGCCCAGAGCCTGCAGGATTTTCCTTGCAGTGAGCCTGGTACAATTTGCTAGTGTTTTGAAGTACTGAGTTAGTTGCCCCTGTTTTTCTGGCATAAGATAGGCCATCTGGGTGTTTGTGTCCAAGTTGGCACCCAGGAAAGTTATTTTCTGAGATGGTGTTAGCCTGGATTTCTCTTTGTGGACTGTGTATCCCAGAGAATTTAGTAACCGTGTCACATAAGCCAGATGTTCCAGAAGTATGTGCTTGCTGTCCGCTTGGATCAGGCAGTCGTCCAAATAAGGGTAAATTTGTATCCCTTGAAGTCTGCAGTAGGCAATTACTGATGCCAGGCATTTCGCGAATACTCTGGGCGCAGTAGATAAGCCAAAGGGCAATGCAGAGAATTCATAGTGGATTGAACCTGCAAGAAATCTGAGGTATCTTCTGCAGCTTTGTCTGATTGGGACATGCAGGTATGCCGCCTTGAGGTCCAATGTTACCAGCCAAAACTTCTTGCCCAGCATGGGAAGAAGCTGCTGTAATGTGAGCATCTTGAATTTTGGTACGAGTAGAAAAGTGTTTAGGATGGATAAGTCCAAAATGGGTCTCCAGTCGGTTCCTTTCCTTGGTACCAGAAATAGTCTGGAATAAAAACCTTGACCTTGTTCGTGAGTAGGTACCTCTTGAATAGCTTTCATGTCCATGAGCTTTGAAATTTGTAGTTGTGCCTCTGCCCTTTGATTGTGTGGCAGGTTTGGCATGCCTCTCATTTTTGGAAGAGTGTGAAAATGGAATCTCTAGCCTCTGTTTATAATGTCCAGGATCCATTTGTCTGTTGTGATAATATGCCAATTTCTTGAAAATAATGCCAGCTTTCCTCCCAAAGGTGCTGCCAGCTGAGACTTGCTTGGCATGAAAAGGAGGAAGTCATTGGGTTTGTTTCCTGTATTGTTGTGCACTTTCTTCGCCACCTCTTGGTGCTGGAGTTTGCCATTCCCTGCCTCTATATGATCCTTGAGATTGTCCTCTGCCCCTTGTGCGCCTGTATCTACCTCTTTGGGGCTTGTCCGTGGCTGGAAAGGACCAGTTTTTAGAAGGCCAATTTCTGCTAAAACGTGGTGGTTGAACCTGTAGAAAAGCTTTGACAGTTTGCATAGATTTGGCTTTTTCTTCCATTTTCCGTAGTATCTCCTCAGCATTAGTACCAAATAGCACATCCTTTTGTAAAGGAGCATCTTGTAGTTTAGCTTTAACATGATCAGGCAAGATTTGTTCCCTAAGCCAGGCATGTCTACAAATGACTGATCCTGTAACAGCAGCTCTACTTGAGGCCTCTAGGGCATCATAGCCACATTGTAAGGTGTGTTTACCCACTTGTTCTGCACTATGCATCATATCCTGCAACTCCTTCAAATCTGGTTGTTCAGGTTGAGACATTTTATTTCTTAATTGTGATAACAGAAACTGCTGATATTTAAGCATATGGAACTGACAATTTAAGGCCCTCATGGCTAGGGTGGCCGAGGTATATACCTTTTTCCCCACCTCTCTAAGGATCTAGACTCTCTTTCGGAAGGTAGTGGATTCTTAGCAGTAGAGGCCTTCATTCCCTTGGGGCCTTGAGAAATGGTTTCAGGGTCAGCATTATGGCTTTTGTAAAGAAATTGGTGAGAGTTAGGAACTCTGTAGTACCTATCAGGCTTGACTGGGGCAGGAGGCAGGGAATCCGGATTAAGGCAAGCCTCCGAATAAACATCATCAAGTATGTCCAAGACAGGAGGTATCGCCAGAGGTCTGTGTTGAGGTAACAAAAGAAATTCCCTAAGTCTTTTCTTGGAATCAGAAAAGTCTTGGCCTTCCCAATGGAAGTGTTCCCTCAAGGTGTGCAAGGTTTCCCCAAAAGAAAAATCCTCTGGAGGAGATACAGAAGGAATGGACTGCTCTGCATCAGAATCTTCAAAAGGGGAGTACGAGTGTTCCTCTACATCAGAATGTTCTGAAAAAATGGAGCCCTGATCAGAAGAGGGAGAATCTTCCTCCACTCTGGGTCTCTTGTCTGGAGGGGGTTGGGAACCCCTGATAAGAGTAATTAAATCCTCAGCCATTTTAAGCATCTGCTTTTTAGGCATGGGGCCTGGAGATGGGCCCTGTGCCACAGGCCTCTTGGGATGCATGGCTGATTTGGACTTAGTAAAGGCCTTAATGGAAAAGGAAGATGAGGGTCTAAAGACACCATGGGTGGAAGTGGACCTGTCCACATTAGGAGGCTCAGCGCTCACAGTGGCTTTGGTGGTTGTAGTCTGGGTATGGGCCGAGGTACCTGCGGTCTCGGTTACAGAAGACACCACCAAAGAAGTGTCGTCGGTAGTCAGTGGCTGCATAGGCGTCTCGCTGAGAACCGGACCACGTGTAGCCGGTTTTGGCGTGGTGTCGGTGTAGACCGCGGACCTCGCGTGTCGGTCCTTGCGTTTTTTGGACAAAACGGTAGTCGAAGTCTCCGACGACATTTTATAATCAAAGGCTTTACCAAAAAAGTGTTGGGCGAACTCCGCCCGATGCTTAATAGTGCGTTTATTGAAAGTAGCGCAAAAGCGACAGCCCGAGACGTCGTGGTCTGGGCCTAAACAAGGTATGCAGAGGGAATGGAAATCCTTATGCGGTATTTGCTTCCCACAAGAAATACAATTGTTAACTTTTTCTGACATCGGTCTGAGGCAAGAAAAGATTCCCCAACGGGGTACTTAGCTTTAAAGAAGACTTCGGTTTCCAATTTTTCGTAAATTCAGGAGCTGGCCGACCGGCACTTGCGAACTGCTTCTGCTTCGGGCACCGCGCGGCAAAAAAGACTGGAGAAAATGGCGTCGGCTGTGTCTTATATACCCCTGTTGCACTGACGTCAGGAAAGAAAGCGACAACAACCGACGCCGGACCTAGACTTTGGAATTCGGCCGACCGAGGACCCGCCTGATGGCAGAGAACCCATCTGTGATTACTGCAGCTGTATGCACGATGAACGTGTCCCACAAGGCTCAGTCCTGGGACCTCTCTTGTTCGGTATATATTTCTCCGCGGTACAGGCTAACACGGGTGGACTATGGCTGACCAAGTTCGCAGATGACTGCAAACTGGGTGCTGTAATCGACTCTCCGGCTGACACAAGCATCCTCCAAAAGGGTCTCAGAGAGACGGATAACTGGTGCCAGAGCCATGGCCTAAAGCTAAATGCCAAAAAGTGCATAGTCATCCCCTTTGGGAAAAACAAAGTGCCCACAAATTAGCACATAGGTGGTAATCCATTAAGTACGGAAGAAGTAATTAGGGACTTGGGGACCCAAGTAGATAGCAATCTCTCCTTTGACAATCATGTTGCCAAAGTGGTTAGAAAGACCTTTTATATAGCCCACCTTATCATGAAAGGGTTCACATCTAGATCAAGAGAGGTCATTGTGCCCCTCTACTCATCACTTATCAGGCCCATAATTGAGTACAATGCCCCGTTTGAGATATACCTTACCCGACACCTTCAGCAACTGGAAAGACCCCAAAAGTATCTCACCAAGAGGATCAAGGGGCTCAAACAGATGCCCTATGCAGTTCGGCTAAAGAAACTCCAGCTCTACTCAGTTGCGTACCGTCTACTCAGAGGCGATCTGTGTCTGACGTATAAAGCCATGTCCAACCCAGAATTAATGGACATGCTTCACACCTCAGGAAATCCAAATCCCTTAGAGCTACACGCTCCAGGGACTTGAACCTCAGCACAGAAATAAATAGGACATGCTGGAGGGACAGATTCATATCCCAGAGGCTCCCCTCACTCTGGAACAAAATCTCAATCCATGTTAGGCAAAGCCCCTCACTGACCCTCTTCAAGAGAAATCTTGACGAGTGGATGGGAGATTGTAAGTTTACACCTGGGATCTCTTCTGTGTCCCTGCTTGACAGAGGTACAGTAAACTAACCTTAAAAGGGCTACCTTCTGTGACCTACTATACAGAGGCACAGTCAACTAATCTAAAAGGGTGGCGAAAGCCAAACACACTCTGGCTAGGCCTATAAATGCCCTAGGGCAGATAGCCTAGTATCAACCTATGACAATCTGAACCGATGACCAAGTGACCATGACACAAATTGCTACAGTGGAAGCACTGGAAGATACCACAATTATGGTGAAAGCACCTTTAACAAATGCATTATCAAACAGGCAGCTAGTCACCCAATGGCAAAAGACAATGAGATTAGCAATTCATTTGAAAATGGTTTATTTGATATTGAAAGTAACCAAGGCAACACACAAATGTTCTACCTTCCTCCACTTGCACACCTTCTTCAGGTAAAACCTGAAATGATAGTGCATGACCAACACAAGAAGGGCTCTCTCCTCCCTAAAGTCAAGCCCTAAAAAGAAACTAGAAAGATTAATGGACTTGTTTAAATCACTGACATCTAGCAGTATTCTGTTAACTAGGTGTCACATTCCTGACTGCCATCAGGTTGAACAGTAACTGCTCAGAAGTGAGAGTGAAAAGAAAAAAAAAATACATTTAAAGGACAACCACGCTCTCAGACTCAAAAAACATGTTTATTTCATCATGGTTTGGTGTTTCCTACATTTTAACACCACTCTGGGACTAGTTACATGTTTTTATATATTTTTATACATAATTTCTGTGTCTGGCCACACGGGGTTTGGCATATTGAAGGAATTCCAAAAGTTTAGTCTGCATCTATGCATCCCAGTATGCATTGTTCGTCTCAAAAAAAATTGCATCACATTTGCCACTATTTCCCTAGAGCTCCTGTCACTGCACTCATTTACAGGCATTCACTGCTGTGTTGTAGACACTTAGTTTTGGTTAACATTTTATCCTTTCTCAATGACTCCTTTAAACCCAAGCAGTGCAAATGCCACAAAACAGAACTGAAAAGTGCATTTTACTGCTGTTTCTTCTTAGAAATGCTAACTTGAATTCGGGCTTGACAAAAGAAATCTAATTCTTCAAGGTAAGTCCCCTCCCCCTTCACACCTACCTTCCCTAGCTGTCAAAGAGCTAAGGGTAATTTGACCCATTATCTGCATGTGGTTGACAGCTCAGAGCAGTTGACCAGACTAATGTACTGTTTGCTTCTCACAGCCTTTCCTTCCTTACAGTGGGACACTGTTTTGCTGCACTCCTCCTGTCAAATTTAGATCCAAGCTCTATAGCACTGGGAAAAAATCACTTCTTTGCAAAACAAACTCCCAGTTTTTTCCTTACACTGTGGTTAAATAGCTAACAAATGATAGACTATAAAAAATATGTATTTCAAGGACTTGCATGACAGTAGTTGCATGTTTTTTTTTAAGTGGTAATTTAAGAAACTTCATGTAATGTTATGTAGTGTTCTCTATTAATTGTGACAAACATCTGCTTCCTATGTAAAACAATGCAATTAATGTCTATGCATGGTCATTTTTTAAATTATACAGCTGTTACTGTATGTTTGCCTGTACTTTGCACCATGTCCAGGAAGGGAACACGAACACGCGCACACACACACACACCCCTGCGTGCATTCATTCACACACACACGCACGCACGCACGCACGCACACACACACACACAAACACACACACACACACACACACACACACACACACACACACACACACACACACACACACACACACACACACACACAAACACACACACACAAAAAGCTGGAGAAGATGCAGGCAATGAAAACTTTCCTCAAATCCCTCAGATAAATGCAGTCGACAGGGTACACTTACACAAAAAAGGAGTTCCACACAGCATATACCCAGTAATATTAGGGTAAGAGTGGGCTGGGCAAGGCAGCTCTGACATCACAATTTGGGAGGTTCACTGGCTCTTCTATAGAGCATGCAAATCAAGCAGCGCTTACATCACTTTGGGGGAGGAAACGTCCAGGTAACTACAGCAAGAGCTCTGGCAATCATCATTTAACAGCCAGCTAGGGGTTTTTCAACTTGTTTTGCAAAGTGAAAGTAAAACAGTACAGAAAGGTAGGAAGCCTGAGAGGTAAAAAGTATAGTTATGTACACATATCATAAATGTAGATGTTTGAGTGTATTCAATGTTGCAGTCATCACATTTGAGTTATCTGCTTGCAGTAGCCCTCGGTCGGCCTGATTATCAAAGTCTTGTGTCCTGCGTCGGTTGCTGTTTCATCGTCTGTGACGTCAGGTAGTCAGGGGTATAAAGCATGCAGCCGACGCCATTACATCAGTTTTTCTTGCCCCAGATGTCAGGTGCCCCCCTTAATGGGAAGCAATTAAATAAATATATATATATATATATAAATATATATATATATATATATATATATATATATATATATATATATATATATACACACATACACACACAAAGTTATACCTCCAACACAAAAAAATACACCAAAAAACTTTTAAGTATAGTAAAGGAGAATAGAGATATAGCCAAGGAAGTCAGGGGGCTGGAGGGAGGGTAACCAGGACTGCAACAGTGAATACACTCGAACATCTACATTTATGGTAAGTGTACACAACTGTACTATGTTCTTCGTGTTTCACTGTTGCAGTCATCACATTTGGATAGATTCCTAAAGCTAAGGATGGGAGGAGGAATTTAGATAGCATTAGAACCAGCTATAAGGCCCTGCAAGACTGCAGTGGCAAAGCCAGCTCTGGATTTAGAGAAAATTGGCAAATGGTAATGCTTGGTGAAAGTATGTACAGAACTCCAGATAGCAGCTTCTAGGATGTCTCTGGTAGGGACACCTCTGAGAAAGGCCATAGAGGTAGATGCAGCCCTGGTTGAATGGGGTCTAATCCCCTGTGGGATAGGTTTTCCATGGTGCTTATAACAGAAATTAATGCAATGCCCTATCCATTTTGAAATAGTTTGCTTTGAAATAGCCTTCCCTTCTGCCCCTGCAGCAAATGCCACCAGAAGTTGTTCAGATTTCCTTTGAGGGTTAGTCCTGTCCAAGTAAAATCTAAGTTGTCTGTGCACATCTAAGGAATGCAGTATCCGTTCCCCTTTGTTCTGTGGATTAGAAAAGAAGGTTGGCAAATGAATGGACTGATTAAGAGCCACACTGGATACCACCTTGGGCATGAAAGAGGGATTGGTCCTGAGGGACACCCTGTCCACATGAAAGATGATGAAAGGCTCCACTGCCATAAGGGCCTGTAATTCAGATACCCTTCTTGCTGAAGTGACTGCTAAAAGGAAAGCTGTTTTCCAAGAAAGGAATTTTAACTCTACAGTTGCAGCTGGCACAAAACGAGGAAGCGTGAGTTTTTCCAATACAAAATTAAGGTCCCAGGCTGGAGTTGGGGGCTCTCCTGGGTGGTCTTAAGTTTTTGGCCCCTCTGAGGAACTGCTTGAGCAGTGGGTGAGAAAAGAGGGGTGGTTCTGTGTTGTAATGAGCTAAAATGGCTGAGGCGTGAATTATGATAGAGGAAAAGGAAAGGCCCTTGTGAAGCATTTCAGTTAAGTATTGAAGAATTTGAGGTAAACTGGGCGCTGTTGTGGCCATCCCTTAAGTTTGTTTCCAGGCACAGAATATTTTCCATTTTGCAGCATAAGATTTTCTAGTACTAGGCCTCCTTGCCTCCAAAATGACATCCAACACTTGTTTACTGAGGGATGGTAATGGAGAGATTAGGTGATTAGCCAGGCTGCCAGATTCAGGGTTTGAAGCTGGGGGTGCAGAATCTGACTCTCCTGCTTAGACAGCAGGGTAGGCATCTGAGGTAGGTGCCATGGGGCCGGCTGTGACACACTGTTCAAGAGGGGGTACCAGTGTTGGCATGGCCAGTCTGGTGCAATCAGTATCATCCTTGGTTTGTCCTGTTTGAGCTTTAGTAGCACTTTGGAGAGGAGAGGCAGAGGAGGAAAGGCATAAACTGATAGATTTTTCCAGCTGAAGGATAGAGCATCCACTTTCCAAGCTTGTTTGTGGGAAGTCCTTGTGCAGAATTTGTCCAATTGGTAGTTCTGGGGGGAGGCAAACAGGTCTATATCCGGGATCCCCCATTTGTTGATCAACATGTTGAAAATCTTTGGTTCCAGTTTCCACTCGTGTGGGTCCATGAGGTTTCTGCTTAGTTCGTCTGCCAGTGTATTTAGTTTTCCTGGCAGGAATTGAGCCTGTAGATGCACTTGGTAGATCAAGGCTGTGTTCCCCAGAGCCATGGCTAGTCTGCAGAGGGGGTAAGAATGGGTACCCCCCTGCTTGTTTATGTACTACATAACAGTGGTGTTGTCCGTCTTTATCATTAATTGTCCTGGAAGAATGTGGTCCTTGAAGGCTGTCAGAGCATTCTGTACAGCTAACATTTCTTTTTGATTGATATACAGGTGCATTTGACTTGGGTTCCATTTGCCCTGAATGCATTTCCCTGCCAGGTGAGCCCCCCATGCATAGTCTGATGTGTCTGTTGTTAGGGTTTGGGCGGCAGGGGGTAGATTGAATGGTAGTCCCTTGTTCTGGTGGCAGGCCTCTGACCACCAAAAAAATTCTAACCGTAGGCAAGGTATGATTAGGAATCATTGCTTCTAGATCCTGAGAATGTGGACACCATAGGCTTATTAGATACCATTGTTGTTTCCTCATATGCAGTCTTGCATATGGAATTAGTAGAATGCAAGAGGCCGTGAACCCCAGGGCTTGCAGTATTTGCCTTGCAGATAGCAGGTTTTTTGTGGCCACTAGTTTGAAGTAAGTTGTCAAATGAATTTGTTTCTCTGGCATGAGGAAAGCCATCTGGGAAGTTGTATTCAAGCTTGCTCCCAGAAATATAATTTGTTGACAGGGTACCAGATGTGATTTATTTTCGTTTATGGTGTACCCCAGACAAGTTAACACGTTTTGTACAAATGCCAGATGATTCAGAAGTATGACCTGGCTTTCTGCCTGAATTAGACAATCGTTCAGGTATGGGTATATTTGAATATTTCTTTGCCTGCAAAATGCAATGACTGGAGCTAGGCACTTTGTGAATATCCTGGGCACAGTAGATAAGCCAAAGGGCAGTGCAGATAACTGATAGTGCATGCAGCTTGCTTTGAAGCATAGGTATTGTCTGCAAGATTCCCTGATTGGGATGTGCAGGTAGGCTTCCTTTAAATCCAGTGTTGCCAACCAGGACTCTTTGCCTATCATGGGAAGAAACTAGTGAAGAGTTAGCATCTTGAATTTTGAAATCACCAAAAAGGTGTTTAGGATAGAGAGGTCCAGGATAGGACGCCACAAGTTGTCTTTTCTGTGTACCAGGAAAAACTTTGAGTAGAAACCTTGTCCCTTTTCCTCTTCTGGTAGAGTCTGAATAGCCTTTAATCTTAAGAGAGAGAGTACTTGCTTTTGAGCCTCTGCCCACTGATTTGGGGGTAGATCTGGCCAACCGTTTGGGGTTGGTAGAGTGTGGAAGTGAAATCTGTATCCTTGGGAAACTATGTTTAAAACCCATTTGTCCTGGGTAATGAGTTCCCAGTTTTTTGCTTGTAGAGCAATCTTTCCCCCTAAAGGAGCAGTCAGTTGAGAAGTGCTTGGAAGACTTAAAGTTAAGTCATTGAGACAGCTTACCATAGGGGGGGGGGAGAGTCTTACTACTCCCTGATTTGGAAGTGGGAGCCCCCCACTGCTTAGTCCTGTGCATACCCTGGGACTGAAGCCTGGGTGTTCTGCTGGTTCTGGGTTTGAACTGAGAAGGCCTGGATGAGGCAGGAAAGGACTCATTTTTTGAGGGCCAATGTCTACTAAATCTAGGAGGCTGCACTTGTAAGAAATCTTTAACAGTTTGCATTGATTTAGCTTTTTCTTCCATCTTTTTAAGAACAACTTCTGCTTTGTCGCCAAACAGGCGGTCCTGATTTAAGGAAGCATCCAGCAATTTAGTTCATAGGTAAGTACTAGGCTATCGGCCCTGGGGCCTATACAAGCCCAGCCAAAAAGATACCCTGGCTTTTGCCACCCAAGAAAATAATTTTCCTGTGCCATTGTCGAGCAGAGCCACAGAGGTGATCCCCGGGGTGAATTTCCTATTTCCCATTTAATCATCAAGATTTTTCTTGAAGAGTGCTAATGAGGAGCTTTGTTTGATATAGAGAGGTAGTTTATTCCAGAGTATGGGAAGTCTCTGGGACAGGAATCTATCCCTCCGGCATGTTCTATTTATTGTGGTGACAAGGTTTAGGTCCCTAGAGTGTATAGCTCGGAGGGATTGGGATTTCTTTAAGTGGAGTATGTTCAACAGCTCTGAGTTTGACACAGCTTTGTATGTTAGGCAGAGATCACCTCTGAGTAGGCGATATGCGATGGAGTAAAGCTGGAGTTTTTTGAGACGGTCTGCGTAGGGCATCTGTTTGAGGCCAGTAATCCTCTTTGTGAGGTATTTCTGCGGCCTTTCCAGTTGTTGCAGATGTCTTATGAGGTACATAACAAAAGGGGTGTTCTACTCTATAATGGGTCTAATCAGTGATGAGTAGAAGGGAACAATGACCTCTTTTTTTCTGGATGAGAAACTTTTTGTGATGAGGTGTGCCACGTACAAGGATTTCCTGACTACTGTGGCAATGTGATTATCAAAGGAGAGACTACTGTCCACCTGTGTTCCAAGGTCTCTTATTACACTTTTGGTGTTAAGTATACTACTGCCTATGTTGTAGTTCATGGGTACAGAGTTTTTACCAAAGGGGATGACAATGCACTTTTTGGCATTGAGCTTGAGGCCATGGCTTTGACACCAGGCATCTGTCTCAGTGAGGCCCTTTTGTAGGATGTCCACATTGTTAGGAGTTTCGATTATGGCTCCTAGTTTGCAGTCATCTGCGAACTTCGTTAGCCAAAGACCTTCTGTGTTAGCCTGTACTTCAGAGAAGTAGATACCAAACAGGAGAGGACCCAGGACTGAACCTTGTGGTACTCCACTTGTCACTGGTCTGAAGTTGGATTTGGAGTCTGCTACTTTCACAGTGTGGGTTCTGTCAGTGAGCCAGTTGGCAACCCATCTTGTGACATAGGGATTTATACCTAGTTTAGTGAGTTTATCTATAATTCTAGAGTGGGGGATGATGTTGAAAGCCTTGGCAAGATCTAGATTAGGCTGTGTGAACCACGTTACCCTTGTCTACGGCTTTGGTGACTGCTTCAAAGAAGTCTATCAGGTTTTAGGAGACATGATCTGTCTTTTACAAACCCGAACTACGTGGGGTCCAGAGTTTGGAGATTACCAAGGTCTTTGTTTATAAGTTACATGATGATACGTTCCATGGCCTTGCAGACTAGGCTCATCAGGCTAATGGGGCGGTAGTTCCCGGGATCCGTGGTGGCTCCCCCCTTGTGAAATGGGATAACCGTTGCTGTGCACCATTCAGCAGGCACAAAGCCTGAGGTGAGGCTATGATTGAACATGGTACTTAGGTGGGGTGCCAGTTCGTTCTGTAGTTCATGTAGAATGCAGCCTGGGATTTTAACATGATCTGGCAAAGATTGCTCTTTAAGCCAAGCATGCCTTCTAAGTACAGATCCGGTGACAGCAGCCCTGCAAGATGCCGCTAATGAATCAAAACCACATTGCAAAGTATGCTTTCCAACCTGTTCAGCAGAATGTATTAAACCCTGTAAATCCTTATTCTCAGCACAATCAGGAATCAACATAATTTTCTGTTTAAACAATCCAATAATATGCTGCTGATACTTTAACATATGAAACTGGCAATTTAAGGCCCTGATGGCCAAGGTTGCAGAGGTGTATACCTTCTTACCCCATCTATCCAGGGCCCTGGAATCTCTATCAGAGGGGGTAGGATTTCTGGCAGTAGTAGCCTTAATGCCCTTGGGTCCCTGTGAATGGTCTCAGGGTCCGCAGTAGGATTTTTAAAAAGGAATTTATGAGAATCAGGAACTCTGTAATATCCGTCAGGTTTTCTGGGCGCAGGAGGTAGAGTGTCAGGGGCCCAAGTTAGATTCCAAAAAGGCATCGTCAGCAATGTCCAGCACAGAAGGGATAGCTAAAGGCCTGTGTTGGGGCAGGAGTAAGAAATTTCTAAGCCTCTTTTTAGAATCAGAGTAATCCTGACTTTCCCAGTGAAAATGTTCCCTAAGAGTATGCAAGGTTTCACCAAAAGAAAAATCCTCTGGGGGTGAAGCAGAGGGAATAGAGTCCTCTGCATCAGAATCCTCATAGGTAGATAAGGGTAAATCCTGGTCATCAGAGGAGACAGAAATTTCAGAATCCTGGTCAGAAGAATCATAAGCAAATTCATTCCTAGGTCTCTTAGAGGGGGAAGGTTGGCTTCCCCCGATTAAAGTAATAAAGTCTTCAGCCATTCTTATCATTTGTTTTTTAGGCATAGAGGCCTGACCATGCGGTCTGGGCGCCGGTTTCCTAGGCATGGTTTGAGTTTTAGGCCTAGAAGAAAAAGATGGCGTCAGTTTAATATGCAAGTCAGTAGGCCTGAATACACCCTCAGAAGCCGGTGCCCTCAAAGCGGCACCGGACCCATCCAAGGTAGACACATCCGCAGGTTCTGCAGTTGAAGCATCTCCCGGCATACAGGAATGGGTCTCAGTAGAGGCCTGCGAATCTGAAGTAGCGGGTATCAGGGGCTGAGAAAGCACCTCAGTGAATACCGGAAAACTGGCGACTAGCTTAGGAGAGGCATCGTCGGCAGCTTTGGACCTGGATGCCCTGTGTCTGTCTTTATCTTTGCATTTTTTCAGAATGTCGGTAGTCGGGTGGCTTACCGAAGACATATCTGGATAGTCGAACCAACTACCAAAATATTTAGAAGCGAAAATGTACCGACGACAAATAGTTTGTGGTTTAAATAAGGCACAAAATGACAGCGAGGTACGTCGTGGTCAGGGCCTAGGCAAGGAATACAGTACGAATGAAAATCTTTATGAGGTATTTGCTTTCCACAAGAAATACAATTACTGACTTTTACTGACATCGGTCTAGAGCAAGAAAAAGTTTCCCCAAAGGGGTATTTAGCTTTCGTTGAAGACTTCGGTTCTGAAACTCAAAAATGAAAATTTCAGGAGTGGGCCAACCGGCAGTTGTGAACTGCTTCGGGCACTGCACGGCAAGAAAGACTGATGTAATGGTGTCAGCTGCATGCTTTATACCCCTGACTACCTGACGTCACAGAAGATGAAACAGCAACCGATGCAAGACCCAAGACTTTGATAATCAGGCCGACTGAGGGCTACTACAAGCAGATAACCCAAATGTGATGACTGCAACAGTGAAACACGAAGAACATTAGTTGACTGCATTACTTTTTAAAGCTGCAGTAATGATTTTTTGTGGCTGTATCAAACAATGGGGACTAAAAGAGACAGCAGGTTGAGCAATCTGCTTTAATATCCCGTTGTTATCCTTTAAGAAAATCATTTCAGCTGAGCAAGAAATGCAACTTTTTGCATTTCTTGTTTAGCTTTTTACATTCTTACACTTAATATGCTTAATTGTGACACTGAATATCACATGTTTAGTACAGCTATTAACTTACAGCAGAGCAAAGCACTGTGTGGTCTGTTTTTCAAGAGCTACTTGCTTGAATGGGACAAGGCAACCCACATTAGTGCTGTAGGCACAATTAACAAATACAGCAAAACCATAACTGTTAACATTAATGATTTAAGATGAAACATGGCATCACCTTTGGGAGGAAGTCTATCCTCTTCTAAGGGAAAACCAATACTTGTGAAATTAAAGTTTCCCAGAAATAACAGTCGGTAGCTAACATATCTTGTAACCAGAGACATTGGCCACAAAGAAGAATATCTTTCCAGAAAAACTTCAAAGCCACAAAACCATTTGGTTTGAAAAGGGGATGGGCTGACTGGTAGGTCACAAACTAAGTTCAAGTCCCAAGTAAGGGAAGAATTCTTCAAAAGAGAGCAGTGTTTCAGAACCCCTTTAAGGAACTGCTTCACTAGCAGGTGCTGACCAAAGTTCTACCCTCTAGAAAGTTAAGAAGTCCAGAAATGTCAATATCATGCACTGTGAACACTAAATAACCAAAAATTCAAGCTAGAAACGTATCTCCCATAAATCAAAGCTATATGTAAGCTAAATGACTGAGGTGGTGCATAATACATATTTGTCTAGATGGACAACCTTTTCTGCTCAAGGAAAGGCTTTATGGGGGGGCTTCATTCACTTCCAAAAATCCTGCTGGGAGGTTTGGCAGAAGAAGAGAGTCTAAATAAGCAGGCAAGTCCTGTACTGGATATGGTTCTTTCCCTAATGAAGGAGGACTTTCCTGGAGTAGTTTGCTGTGTTGCTAGGGACCAAAGGCCCAGACAAGACATCCTTTTAAGTCATAGATGGACAGCGTGCATAAGCACCTATTCTGATTTTTATTTCAACTATTTTTAATTTTTTTCTGTAAAGCAGGGAATCATATACAAAAGTAAAAATGAGCAGAGAGATCTCTACGTTATAAGACAGAACACATTTACTATCCACTCTCCCTTGCTCAGATAAAGCAAACAGAAAAGGGGGGCCACCTAAAATGGCTACATTTCTGGGGTAACCCACTCCTGGTAGATACTGACCAGACAGGGTTCCCTTTTCCTTAGCTTCAGGAGAGGTCTGAAGCTGTGACTGAGGGAGCCTGACAATGCATTCCCTTCATCCAGGATGTGACTGGCTGTCAGAGTGATGTCCTGGTCTAGAGCTCACTCACAAATTCACACATCCACTCAACACAGGGCACAAGTGCATGTTACCCTGTCTGTCCAACTACCACACTACAGCCTGATCATCAAACTGAAATGAAGATTTGGTCTGATCTGATCTCAACACCCTTTCCAGAGCTTTTAGGGTGAGGAACAATGCCTGTTGGTCCAAATGGTTTATGTGAAACCCCCATTCCTGGCAGTCCACTTTCTCTAAACAATGAAAGAATCCTGATGAGCTCCCAACACAGTAGCAGTGTCCATTATGATGATGACCCGCAAATGGCTCTAATGTGAAAAAGGAAGGACCATATTAAGAGGGCTGGGAACCACTCACTTTTCTACAGCGTACTGACATGGTGTCAGCAAAAAGTCCATAGGTTTTGTAGCTAATGCCACCTCATAGTCCAGTGCTACACCCACAAATTCTGGACTATAAATGGAGCAGTGAAAAATGATGTCTGTTATAAATAAAAAGAAGCACAGAAGGATCTGAGCTTACCCCCCCCCCCATATCCCACTGTAAACTCATCCAAGTAGCTAAGGTTATAATTTCCTGGCCTCACTTTGCAGATAGGAAGGACAGACACGGAAGCGTTTCCAGTTTTACACCAGTAAAGGTAATCCTCTGAGCTGGACCAGAAAAAATTCTCTACGTTTACAGAGACTGCCAGAGTATGCAGCCATGTAAATGACCAAGCCAAGGACATGACCAGGGAGCCCTTATGAGGCCGCTGACAGAAAATCATCTAGTTAAGGGAACAAAATAATTTCCTTCTCCTACAAGGCCTCTGCCACACTGACTAGGATCTCAGTAAATACTCTGGGAAAAGAAGATGGCTCAAATGGTAACAGACTGCATTGAAAGTGAAATGCAACCAAGGAGAATTGAATGAACTTCCTGTGCAGACTTCACACAATCATGTCCCAAACTATCATGTTCAGTGACACCATTTAAGCACCCTGCAGCAGCAGAAACACAACCCCGTAAACACCATCTGGAGTTTGATGTACCAGATATGGGTAGTGAAATCACATCCTGTTCTGGAAGGAAATCTCCCATCACTATCTGGACAAACAGAATGCAATAATAAACTTCTTTGCCTTTCTTCAAAAGAACAGGCTCTAAAGCCCCTTTGCACAGTAGAGTCCAAGCCTGCACCAGAAGCCTTGCAGAGACTGCCTGGTGCCTAATCAGGGCTCCTTCCAAGGGTTGATTTACTAACTGCAAGATATGGTCACATATAAACACAAGCTGACTCCATTGACATCTGATGAATGCTCTCCAACAAGGGGCAAACTTGGAGATTTGACCTCCTATGGGGGAGGTCCTTGGGAATTAGTCAGAAATGAGGGTTTTGCACCAGCAAACAAAGTCTTGGGAGGCAACAACACTCGATACTTAGGTCCCTTGTCATTTTAGAGAGGGTCTTTTTGGAATACTGTGCTGGCCTAAAAGACAAAGACACATTTTTCCCTGAAGACAAAAAAGGGTCAAAACTAGCATTAAAAAGTGAAACAGCTACACTAGTGATTACAGTGTCCTGCATAGTGACATGCATAAAATATCAAAATGGATGCAGAAACTAAAGCAACATGGAAGAAAGAAACCCAGACAGTTCCAGCAGTAGTAGGAGCAACAGGGTTAATACAAAAACAAAAAGGGGAAAATAAAGAAAATTCAGTCATATTTATATACGTTGCTAATTACAAGTAACACTAACTATATGAATGACAGAAAGTGGCAATTCTACGTACACCATGAGTGACGACAAGAGCAACCTTTGTAAGCAACAAAGACTGAATCAAGACTAATTTCATGCAAATTAATTGTTCTCTAACTTCAGAATAGGTCCTTCCTGCCGTTCTATTTAAAACCCTAAACATTTACAAAAATAAAGAGTGAGGTAAATGGCATCAGACAGACCCTCCCCTATTGTTAGTGTCCGTTTGTTCTTTTGCAGGTCTTCATCTAGGATGTGGGAAGTCCACAGAAAGGTTTGACTAAGCTCATCTTTAGCAAATGAGATTCTGAGCCATTCCTTTTGATGTTGGTACAGTTCTGAATCTGATTGCTTAGTCACAGCATCAGCACAGTCAAAGCTACAGTAAACTATGTGGAAACCAAGTAATGAAGTACAGTAAATGTCTATTCAATGGCCTCAATGAATACATATTTATTTTATTTATCCTTTGTTAAATGACTAGGTTAGTTCCACTAGGCTAGTGGCCTCTTTTCAGGGGAGACCTTAGATGGTATTTACATTACACATGTGTTAGAAGGGAAAAGTACACCCCCTTCCAAGTATCAACTACAGAAAAACTGAAAATGTGTTAAGCCAAGATATCATAAGATAAATCCTAATAGTGTCCCACTGCAGAAGGTCTCCAGAGTCAGAAAACAGTTCCTTAATTATGACAAGACCTGTTTTTCACACTTTGGAAATGCAGCCTCTGAGTCATTGCCTTAATTCACATTACTTTCATCAAATGATGTACACTGCAAAGACACTTGTGGTGAAGGTCAGAGTGACTTGTGAATGACAATAAATTATACTAGAATTTGCATTTTAGAACTCCATTATAGACTGTATGAAAAATCAACTGCCTAAGAAGACATACAGATTTGCATAAGTGGTTCGTCATCCTTGATCAATGCAAAAGAGGGTAATTTCCCTTTCCTGCAGTGCAGTGCTGCTGTAGCTGATCATAAACCCATGAGTACAATTCCAGTTTTAAACACGTATTTCAATTAAAATCTCAGAACGCAAGCTACAGAGTTCTAAGATGTGGAGACCAAATGGCTGAAAATCCAGACTTACATATACTTAATCGAAATTAGCATTTCTCAGAATATTCCCTTTTCCTTGAAGTATGGCAATCTCAGGGTTGATGTACATAAAGTTGGAGGTGTGGGGACTTGCTCCCCACGACAGGGGGTGCAGAGGGGCTTGTCCTCCTGCAAAAATTAAATTTAAAGGCGAAGAGTGATGTTCAATACTCAATCTTCTGTATTTACAGGGTTTTTTTCTGTGTTTTGGGACTCCAAAAGCACACATACTTACACTGTGAACAATTTATTACCTTATAATGCACCACTAAGTGGTCTTTTTAAAAAAGATCAGAATGAAAATCTGCTGGCATATGCATACATATTTAATGTGAAGTTTGCTTTCAACAAATTAAATGTGTCAATTTTCTCAAAATATTATAACAATAAGCAATTAGTGTGGTGCCATGCAGCTGCAGAAAACACAACACAATCCTCTGTTTATGATAAAAGCTCCCATGAGTGAATGACACAGAAAAATCACAAAGAAATCAAGAAATCTACTTTGGATACCATTATTCAAACGGCAGCAGATTACAGCAAAGGCAAACAGGAATCAGCTTGACATCTGCGAGATACTGTACTGACACTGACAGCCCTATGCAACGGCTACAAAAGGATTTATGAAAAACTGAAATGAAGGCAAGTCTTCTAAATGCAAGGTTTGAACAAAAAAGTGGGTAGTCAAAGGCCTTCTTAGCACTGAGAACATAAACA
Organism: Protopterus annectens; assembly: GCF_019279795.1. Taxonomy (NCBI): domain Eukaryota; kingdom Metazoa; phylum Chordata; order Ceratodontiformes; family Protopteridae; genus Protopterus; species Protopterus annectens. The sequence goes on along the minus strand of NC_056737.1, from coordinate 1,055,879,819 downwards.
TATGTGCCATAAATTAAAAGTACAGTTGTGTACACTTACCATAAATGTAGATGTTCGAGTGTATTCACTGTTGCAGTCATTACATTTGGGTAATCTGCTGGCAGGTTGCCCTCAGTCGGTCTGATTAACAAAGTCTGGAGTCCTGCATCAGTTGCTGTCCCTTCTTGCATGATGTCAGGGGTATAAAACATACAGCCGACGCCATTTTCATCAGTTTTTCTTGCCCCAGATGTCAGGTGCCCCCCATTTGGGGGGCACCTGACATCTATATAAAATTAAAACTGTACTTTTAATTTATGGCACATATGTTTATGTTCTCAGTGCTAAGAAGGCCTTTGACTATATATATATATATATATATATATATATATATATATATATATATATATATGTATATATATATATGTATATATGTATATGTATATATGTATATGTATATATGTATATATGTATGTGTATATATATATATATATATATATATATATATATATATATATATATATATATAATTTACAAAAAAATATACCTACAAATAAAAGCAAATACACTAAAAAGGCATTTGAGCATAGTAAAGGAAATAAGAGGTATAGTAAGAGAAAAACAGGGGGCTGGCAGGTGGGTAAACCGGACTGCAACAGTGAATACACTTGAACATCAACGTTTATAGTAAGTGTACATAACTGTACTATGTTCTTCGTGTTTCACTGTTGTAGTTATTACATTTGCGTAGAATCCCAAAGCTATGGTTGGGAGGATGGAATTATACAGCATTAGGAGCAGCTAAAAGGCCCTGTAGGATAGCAGTGGCAAAGCCTGCTCTGGATTTAGAGGAGAGGTAAATGGTAATGTTTGGTGAACGTATGAACTGAGCTCCAGCTAGCAGCTTCAAGAATGTCTCTGGTAGGAACCCCTTTGAGAAAGGCTGCAGAAGTAGATGCAGTCCTGGTAGAATGGGATGTGATCACTTTGGGGACAGGTTTGCCATGGTGCATGCAGCAGAAATGAATACAATGGCTTATCCATTTTGAAATAGTCTGCCTTGAGATAGCCTTTCCCTCTGCCCCTGCAGCAAATGCCACCAGTAATTGTTCAGATTTTCTTAGAGCCTTTGTCCTGTTTAAGTAGAATCTTAGTTGTCTGTGTACATCCAATGAATGCAAAATCCGCTCACCCTTGTTCTGTGGGTTTGGGAAAAAGGTTGGCAAATGAATGGTCTGATTAAGAGCCACACTAGATACCACTTTAGGCTTTATGGATTTGTCCTGAGAGCCACCCTGTCCGGGTAAAAGATAATGAAAGGCTCCACTGCCATGAGAGCCTGTAGTTCTGAAATCCTTCTAGCTGAAGTGACTGCTAAAAGAAAAGCTGTCTTCCAAGAGAGAAATTTTACGTCTGCAGTAGCAGCTGGTTCAAAAGGAGGTAGAGTGAGTTTTTCCAACACAAAATTGAGGTCCCATGCAGGAGTTGGTGCTCTTCTGGGAGGTCTTAAATTTTTGGCCCCTCTGAGGTACTGCTTTAGCAGGGGATGAGAAACGAGGGGAGGCTCTGTGTTGTAATGAGTTGAAATGGCAGAGGCATGGATTTT